>NW_015113931.1:145276-183062 GCF_001443285.1 Poecilia latipinna | reverse complement strand
GAAGCTGTGCATTGATTCTAGTTCGCTCCTCTTTAGGTTCAAAGATAACTTCAGTTTTGTTTCTGTTCAGCTGGAGAAAATCTTTATCTTTAGATGATGTACTGCTGTTAGAGATAGCCTACATTTTTAATTCTTGACATTTTTATTTAATTCTACAGGTTTACCAGCAATACGGCAGATGTGTGGCTATTTAAGTTAAGCAAAAAAAAAATTTAGTTAATGATGAATTAATGGGAGGTAAAGTATATTTTTAAGTAGGGCTTGGCTGATTTAGATGATTATGAGTATAAACTTGTTTTCTTTGCACTATTTGAGGTCTGAAAGTGTCGACCGTTTTTGTTATTTAGACCATTTCTCATTTTCTACTAATAAATACTAAACTTTTGCTTGGAATTTCAGAAACATGTCAGTAGTTTGTAGAATAAAAGAACAACGTTCATTTTACTCAAACATATACCAATAAAGAGTAAAATCAGAGAAACTGATCATTTTAAATGGTCTCCATTTTTTTTCAGAGCTGTATATTTAGATTTTATGAAACACAAAAACAAAGTTCTTTATTCTAAAAGAGAACACATTTGTAACAACTCGGTCGAACTTTCAGTACAACTCTCTCAAGAAAAGTGAAGTTTAGAAATCCAGTTCAGTCTCAATATTGAACACATCACTCTTCCCTCATAAATGTTTAAATATTATAGTTTAAAAAAACAACAACAATCCATCTGCTTGTATTTCCATTTGATGGTGTTAGTCTTTCTCATTCGGCACGAGAACCACTGATAATTTTGCGGACATAAACACCTGTCCTTGTTTGGCCTGGATAAGCAAAAGATAAGAAGAAAATAGTTGAAAACAAATTGTGTTTCTAAGTGAACTACTATGATTTATGTGGAAACTTTATGCAAGCTCAGAGCATGATCAGGATTGTTCTTACTGCATCGCTCAAGTACTGAAATGTTAACAATATAGACTTTACTGCTAAAACAATCTTCCACTTTCAGCTCTTCAAGCCTCTTTAACTATCACTGAAGGCACAAATGTGCTTGATTGCGTTTTTAAGGTAAGTTTCTTACCTCTAACACCACATTTCTAAACATCTGTAACCCCGATTACACTAAAGTTAACGCCATCAAGGGTTTAGCTGTCACATTCCGAGGTCCTGAGCTTCTTGAGGCGCCTGAACGCTGCATGAGCCGTCCGCAATCTGCAAACGTTTGGTTCGGTTTCCGTTTCTCCGCCGTCCCTGGCCTATCCCATCCCACAGGCCTTCTCTACGTCAGCCACAGTCTTTGGAGCGCCACTGGACAGAATCAGAGGTGCTCCCTTTTCCCGGATCACCACGTCGTCCTCGATCCTGACTCCGAGGCCGCGGAAATGCTCCGGCGCCTGGTCGTTGTCTTCACAGATGTACAGCCCTGTGGCGAGGAAAACGATTAGGAAACGTCTTTTATCTTGTCACACGCACAGAGGCGTAAATATTTTGGGATATTCTGACCCCATCACAAAATTAAATGCATCCATTTTTAATTTCATGTCAAATGTTCGTCTTTTCATCGGAATCTAATAAGAAAAATCTGCACTGAGCCCAGCTTTTATTGGCCCGCCAGAATAAAATCCGGTTCAAGAATTCAATGAAGTTTGTAATGTCGCAAAAAGAAGCTGGAAGCTTCAAGTCGTGTTAAAACGGTTTCGAGTTGTTTAGCAATGTGCAGTTCAGGTTCAGATGTACCTGGTTCTATAGTGATGACCATTCCAGGCTGGAGAGGCTGAGAACGGGACAAGTCGGGGGTGTCGTGGACGTCCATGCCCAGATAATGGCCGACATGGTGGGGACAGAACCTCCTCGCAGCCTGGGTTCAAGACAAAATCAAGATTTCTACTCTATGTAAAAATAAAGAAATAAAATAATACCACCGTGCTGTAAGCCATGTAAGACTGAAACGATTAATCGGATTAATTGTGATTAATCGAACATTGAAATAATTGTCAACTAATTTAGTGATGCATTAATCGCTAACTGGAGTAAAAATGGCCATTTGCTGAGAGATCAACATATTCAGTGCTGCTATAAACCAAAACTGTACAAAAAAATCAACACATTTGTGTTTAAGATAAAAAAAGAAATACTCAGATTAATCTATTGATCGCCTTTTGCTTTCCAGTTACTTTTTAGTTGACAATGCATCCTTTGCTACAAATCATTAAAGGAATGCTACGTTATTCCATTTTAGGCAAGAAAATATTTATCTTTATTTTAAAAAAATGAATTGAATTACTTGTTTACTTATATCGTTTAATGTATTTCAAATAATTAAATATGAAAAATCTTCAGAATTTGACCATTTTAATCCGATTAGTCGATTAATCGTCAGGATAGTCGATATAATATAAAAGTCATGTCATCCGTTCACCCCAGCATGTTTTTCCAGAACCTGACAGTTTAATGGATTAACAGCTTTACGCAGAAATAGGTTTCCCACTAACCACATCTGGCAAGCGCAGCTTATTGATCTGTGAGGTTCAATTCCCACAGATTAGAGCACTACCATGGTCAAATGCTAATGTTCAAAATCAAGTTTGTTTAGTATTAATTAGACCTGAAGCTGCTCTAAATACTATCCCTGACCGGTCGGATCTGATATTCTCCCTGGTATTTTACCTTCAGAGCATCAGCGTCACTGGTGTCGGCCCTCAGGATGCCGAGGCGCCTCAGCTGGCGTCCCAGCAGAGCCAGCATGGAGCTGTAGATGTGGTCCAGACTGACGCCGGGGGAGCAGAGGGACAAGCAGGAGCGCTGCACCTCCAGGACGGCCTCGTACAGCTCGGCCTGGGCGGCACTGAATCTGGCAGCAGGACAGTGGGACGAACGCAACGCTGCAGTGAGTCTGTCGCTCCTCAGGGAACAAAACTTCAAAACGCTCGCTCAGTTCAAAGTACCGAACTGGAGACGTCAACGGTACAGTTGATATTTTTCAACATTTAGTGGATTTTATCTCTGCATCTCCCATTTCAGAGATGTCTTGCAAAACTATTTCAAATCTTTGGTTCTTCTGTGAGCTAATCGGTCAAACTTACTGCCCGTTCACCGGCCACGTCCGGGTGATGTCGCTGACGTAACCAAAGTACTCGCAGCCTCCGTCGAGAAGAACCAATTCACCGTCCTGATGAAAGACACAGGGAGGAGAAACTTACAGAATATAAATTTACAGCATTGTTAGCATTACCCAAATCATTTATGTTTGCTATACTAGTCCTATTTTAGCCACAACTCTACTAATTACAACCAGCATAATTTCCTAAAGTCTTCGCTGCAGCTCAAAGTAGTGGTTACCTTGACGATCTGGTTGTTGTTGATGTAGTGCAGCGTGTTTGCTCGATTTCCTCCGGCGACCACGGGGGGGTAGGCCAGGAAGTTGGCACCGTGGATCCGGTTCTCGAAATCAAACTGGAAAAAGAAATAATAGATGAAGAAGAAGACATATGTTAGGTTTACACTGAGGTGAAAATGCGTTCTCCCCCTTGCGCTTCTGTTTTTTGCTTTTTATTCTTTTTACATAAGTGATATCGTATATTACCGTTAATTGCAATAATATCTGGGACAATTAATCGTCCAGCATAATTTACTATCGTGTCAGGTTTGAGCAGAAGCACTATGGAAACAACAGAGGTCATCAAATCTAAAACCTACCTTAGCGAAAAGGACCGACTCGTCCACGTCTCCCTGTGACAACGCCATCGTCCTCCTAAATGCCTGAAGGAAAACAACGTTAACTGGTGTTTTAGCCAGAGAAAATGCACCGAATCTGAGAAAACAAAACAAACAAAAACACTGTAACACCTTGAAGATGAAACCACTGACACACCTGCGCTGTGATCCGACCCGCCTCTTGCATAAGCGACACCTCTGCGGGGCTCTTGATGGCCCGGAGAGAGTGGATGAGGGGCCTGAGCGAACGCGGGGCGGGACCCGCCTCCAGCGTGGGGAGAACGTGAGTCTGGTGGAGCCGAGAATGGGCCGGCTGAGAGGAGTCATACCAGAGCTGGGTGCCTGAAGGAGGTAAGAGGACCAAAAAAATTAAAAAATTAAGGTTCAAATTTTAAAAGGGGAAGTATTATGTGTTTTCCAGCCACATAAGACTATTTCATAGCACAACCAACTAACTATTTTAACTTACGTTGTTAATAAAATACTATCTATGACAAATATGACTTAAAAGAAATTTGACTTTATGATTTAATGTCTTGAAATTGTGCCTCTGTCTCTTTAACAGCATTTTTACAAGCTGGGACGTAGCTCGTATAACAAATGCGCAGCTCCACCAGGTGTCTGCTGACTGTTGCTGGCTAGTCTGAAGGAGCTGAGAGGGGCAGAGGGCTGCTCTGTGAGGTGGGAGCTTAGAAACTGCAGCTCCAGGGAGGAGCTTTGTCCTCGAAGGTGGGGCTAGGATACACCCAGGCTTTTTGCACCGACTGGTTGCCATGGAGATTAAAGGATTTCTCAAACATGGGTGAAAAAATCAAAGCAATGTTTTTGACGAGGGAATAACATTATAACATGATGTAAAGCTAAAAAAACTCAATTTTATATTTCTTTTCCTTTCAAAAGGATAAGAAATTACAAATACAGCATGTTCGAGTGTGGCAGGCTAAAGAGAGCTAGAGTGTACAATTATAAGGTTACTGTAGCTTTAAGAAAGGTGTGGAGTCATTCAGAGCCACTCTGCTCTTATATTCACTCACCTTTAAGGCTCTTTAAAACTAGACCCAGCTCCTCCGTACTGTGAACTCTCTCTATGCCCGTCAAAGCGGCTGCCCCGTCCCTTCCCGCCCGTGGACCGTCCCACAGTTCCCTCCCCGGATCCCTGCGGGGGACAAACAAGATGGCCTGGTCCGGTCGAGTCCTCCCGTAAAGAACCAAGGCACTGTCGGGTTCCAAGAAGCCGGTGAGGTAGAGGAAATCCTGAGAAACATGAGGCAGACAGCCGTGGAGCAGACGGGACGTACGGGAACGATGGCGTCATCAGAAGCTGAAGGAATGACAAACCTGGTTCTGGTGGAAGGGGTAAGGGATGTCGTTGGTCATGTAGCGTATCGGGTGGGATAAAACGACGGCCACGTGGTTCCCAGAGGAGGCAGGAGGTCCCAGCTTGTCCGTGTGGGCCTCAATGAGCAGGGCCAGCTTCTGCCTGCGGAGCTCGAACTCTGTCTGGGTTAAGCCTGGGGTCACTTCACCTGAGGAGCAGAGAGAGCAGAAATCCCAACTGGCTCAAGCATCTTTGGTTGACACGATTAATTATCCGAGGGTTGAGAGCGGCTACATTCAAGGATAAAAGACACTCACCATGTTTGACGAGGTGAGGGTGAGTGAACGGACTGGGCTGGCCGAGGTACCGGGGTGGGACAGTCTTTGGTTTCAGATCTCCAGGTTTCACAGAAATATGGCGGCACCATGCACAACCTGCAGAAAACACAACGCAAATCCACAATGTATAGTGGCAAAAATGTTTCCAGTTCGCATCTTCTGGTAACCAACGTTTATTTTAGAAATGGATAATTCTATTCTGACGATTAATCGATTATTTTGAAGATTAATCGATGAATCAGATAAAAAAAGAAATGGTCCATTTTGAAGGTTTTTCAATTAACTACAAGCATTTTTTATACAATTTCTGGAATACATTAAAAGATGTAGATAAGCAAATAATTCAATTTACTTTTTAAATAATAAAGTGAACATTTTCTTGCCTAAAATGCAACAACATAGCATTACTTTAACATACGCATCATCATTTGTAGCAAAGGATGCATCTGCAGCTAAAAACTACTTTCAGTATTGTGATAAACCCATTAATAACTGCATAACAAAAGGTGCTTCATAGGAGTTTCTACATAATTTGAGCCAGGCAAAGCTAAAACTGCCACCTGAGGAGTTCTGGGTTTAACATGTTTACAGACAAATGGGTTTTTTTAATTATTATTTTTAAATGCAACATGTATTTTTTTTTATAATGATTTGGCTCTATTATGACAGAGTGTGTTGTTTTTTTGGCAAATGTCCTTTTATGAGTCTCCATACTCCAGCTAACGATTAATCGATTGCTAAATTAGTCAATAATCAGTCACTCACGATTAATCCGATTAATCGTTCAGCCCTGTGGTAGACTCTTACAAAATAGTTAGGCAATGATTAACAAGGCTCATACGAGGTTAAAGAACCTAAACGGTAGATATTATTTAACCCCGGAACTAAAATGAGGAAAGAACTTAAAGTGAGTAAATGAATCTTTCCCCAAAAGCCTACACACAAATACCCGCTTACGATAAGGTGGATATTTTGAGTGTTTTTCAAATGTATTCACAGTAGAAAGCCAAGAAGTCACCTTTATGTAAATGTTCACAGCTTTGCAGGCAGTGTAGGAACCCTGAAAATGGAGATCACACTAAATATCCCCTTCCAGAGAGAGGTAAATGTATAATGAAGTTATCCCTAAGTTTCACTTATTTGCATTTTCCCCCTATATATACAAAACTGATATTCCTGACTTTGAGTTTAGTTGCTCTTGCTGTCAGATTAGTGAGACGAACAATAATGATAAGTGATATGACGACCCACCTCCAGCTCGGGTCCGCCGCGGCAGCAGCCTGACGGCAGACCGCGTGAAGCTGCAGGCAGGGGACAACATTACTAAAGCTGCTGCTGCTGCTGCTGCTGGAGGACACCGAGGACCACTCACAGCATGACGTCCTGCCGAGGACAGAAGGGAGTCAAAAATAGACAAGAAACAAGAAGTTACATCTAAACACACAACGGCAGCATTTGGGATTTATCTAACTTACCGTCAAAACTCCTTTAAAGTATCAGTTATGCAGTGGATGACAGTAGCCTTAGCTAGCTCGCTGCTTTATTAGCCACATTCATTCTCTTTGTGGAATTGCTGCCCTGAGTTTGGTTTGTCAGGCTCGGAGAACGCTTATACCAAAAGCCATTTGCGAAGCTGCTGTTGAATCATATTTTGAAATAATATTTTAACATTAACTACCATTTTCCCCAAAAGACTTAAGGACCATCACATTCATTGACACAGGCATTTGTGTCATTTTCTCTCCAACTCTCATTAGATGTCATTTTTGCCCAGTTTTTTTCCTTATTGTTAAATCATGACTACTGACTGACTGGTATCATCTATTGTCAAGCTTTAAGATACGTGCTCTGATCTGAGATCCCCCAGAATAAGCTGTAAATGTTGCTGGGAAGAGGGATGTCACCCTTGTGATCTGATTTTGGAGAAGTGAAAGACTTGCTTCTTACCTTTTACTTACTACTCTTTTTTTTTTAAAAGGGGAAGCTCACACAAAGCCAAAATTCTCATTTTATGTTGATATTTTTCATAACTAAATGAATCAACATCCCGCCATTCTGATTCCTTTAGAAAGCGACGGTCTTGTTTCAAAGTTTAATCAAAATCAAATGTCACATACAGAAAATAGTTGGCTGGTGTGTGTGTGTTTCTAATGTTTTGTTCACAGCAATACTTGTTTAGGAGATAAAACACACACACACACACACACACACACACACACATATATATATATATATATATATATATATATATATATATATATATATATATATATATATATATATATATATATATATATGAAGTTGTCATACCCCTATATATATATATGTGTGTATATATATATATGTGTGTATATATATATATGTGTGTGTGTGTGTGTGTGTGTGTGTGTGTGTGTGTTTCACATATTACACATATTTCTTGTTCGTGACGTAATTAATTTTTATCAAAGACGTTGTCAACGTCAGCCTATGAAATCTGCCTGACAAACTCTGAAGAGGGAAAAATTTGACCCATTGGTTTCGGTCTGTCCGACTTCTCGCCTGAATGAAACACCGGAGCGACGCCACCTCCAGCGAAGCAGACTGTTGGTGGCGATAAAAAAATAATAATAAAAAAACCCGACTGCAACCTTCTTCTGCAGCGCGTCTTCTTTTCTCCAAACATTTTCAGACAGGTATGTTTACTTTTATTTTCTCGAAAGCATGCAAATACTGACTTTCATTCACCAACGCTGCATATCGCAGCGTTATGTTCATGCGTCAAAGGGTCAGCGTCACGCACTGATCCACATTTCCAGAAAGTTCTCGCTTTCAGCTGTTGTAATATTTATTTAAGTTGTTCTAAATGTATTTGTTTTGGGACCTCCGTTGTGTCTGTTCTCTTGGTTTGACTAAATTGTTTGTTGAATAAACTAGCCAGAGCTCGTAGCTGACGTTCATTACGTGCCAGCATGCTAGCACTGCCTAGCTTATCGCGGAGGGTATTAACAGCTCAGCACATAAACAAAGCCCCACTTGGCTGAGTTGTTGGCTGTCTTTCATTCTGCCTCCAGGCCGCGCGCAGCGCTCCGTCTGCTGGACCTTGACGCGCCAGCATGGACCCACGAAAAGTGACAGAGCTGAAGGGCTTCGTGCAGATGTGCGAGTCCAATCCGGGGATCCTGCACCTTCCGGAGATGGGATTCTTCCGCAGCTGGCTGCAGAGGTCAGGATCTCTGAAGCATAACCGCTGATCGAGCCTACCAGGGATTTACTGCTTATGAGATCAGTAGATCAGATGCAATTATTTTTGTTTTAGTCCTCGGCAATATTTTAAGTCTTTAACGTTCTGCGGGCTGACCACGTGCTCTGACCCGCCCACCATCCAGTATAAACCAGTAGCCATTTGTGTCTCCGTGTTGTGATGGCAGATATGGAGGACTGATCCTGCCAAAATTGACAATGACTAAATTAGGGAAGGAGTGAGAAAATATGACTGTAAATTCAAAACTCAACGAAGAAAACTTTAAATAAATATATGTGGAAATAAACACAGACGGCTGATGTTCAACATCCTTTTGCAAAATGAAGTCCCAAATCTCAACAACCATTAGGATTAGTGTCCAAATGGTGTCCAAAATTGAATATTAACCATTCTATGGGCCTGTGGGAGACTAGCATTCGAATTGGGGGTGGTACTAAAGCATTTTCATGTACACTGTAATACCGTGAACCAAAATTACATATTTTTATTTGCGGGTGGGAATCTGTAACATTACAGTGCCTTATTAAAGTTGTCATACCCCTTTCATTTAAAACTATTTAGTCAATTTAGATCCAAGTGATGGAGCAACAGAAAGCTGTGCTTAAACAAAGGTAGTTTAGCATTAACAGGCTTAAATCTTAAAAGTGTGGAGCACCCTGCAAGGGTTATAAGGGTAAACAGCATTTTTCAATTGATTATTGAGGTGGATTTGCATATTTACAATAAGATGTTATAAGATGATAAGTCTTCTGAGAAATGCCTGTGTCATTTCCTGTGAGAAAAAAACCCAAAAGAAAAAAATAGAGGTGTGAATAATTTTGATTTTAACCATGTGCCTTGATCTAAACCAAGGCGAGTTTCAGATCCACACCTGATTCAAATCACCTAATTAAAGACTCAACCCAATAAAATGCAATGAAGTTTGTTGTAAGGAGACAAAATGTGGAACATTTCTAGGGGTGGAATACTTTAATACGGTTTAAGAAATGATCATTTAATGATTGAAAAACAAAGTCAGTGTTTGCATTGATGCTTTACTAACTCCTCATAATTTCATCCCACAGTATGGGCGCTAATATCCCTCCTCCGGCTAAGAAACAGGATTCATGCCAGGTGATGTGCAGATTATTTTTTCTTGCCAAATGTTTTTTTTTTTCTTTGTTTCTTTCTTTCATTGAAACGTTTGTGGAAAGACAGAAGAGAACTATTAATTGGCGTTGTGTGACGTTTAGGGTGGCTGTCCGTGTGGGCCGTCCCCCTCGGCGGCGCCGCCTCCTGAGCCTGAGCTTCCTGTGGATTCTGAGAGCGAGGAGAGTGAAATAGGTACAGAAGAGATTCAGATCAGTTTTATTTATAAACCCCGTGCTGCTTTGATCACAGCTTCACCGTTCAGTGCAAAAATAGCAAATCAAGTCACCTGAATGCAACACAGGAAGCGAAAAATGTTTTTATATTAATCAAATCCAATTGTTTTTTTCTATCTGTTTACTGCCAAATTACATTAGCGAATAATTCCAGTTTTTCTGTGGTCACAGAAATTAACTCATAATCAGCAAATCGCCTCACTTTTTTGTGCTTGTGCACAACAAAGTATATTGAAATTCTTCTGAAAATACAAACAGTGTGACAACTCCTACCTGCAGGTGGCAGTATATTTCACTTCTACACTTGCGAGTAATAGAAATACTTAAGTGCAAATATTGCAATATTTCTTGCAAATATTTCTAAATCGGCACCAGAAACGTTTTGATTTTTCTTGCAAAGAATCACAAAAATAAAAATAAAAAAATGTGACGCCTCTCATCTACACCAAATGTTTTTTACAGTTTACTTCAGTTCATTCAGGTACAATGCAGTGTTTTACTAAGACTCCACAGCCTCGGAAACCAAGAATTTCCTTCTGTTTAGCAAGGACAAAACTCAAATGTGTGAGGATAAGAGGAGAGGAAACTGGCAGACATCAGGGTGCCTGGACTCTCTACTTTAGGGGAAACAAAAAGACATAATTCTCCTTTTATTTTAGAAATCGACAATGAAGGAGTGATAGAGCCGGACACAGACGATCTGCAGGAGATGGGAGAGTTTGACAACATCGAGGTGACGGATTTCTTATACCGAGTGAATACGTTTTAAACTGAAACTGCATTCTGCCATGAGTCCGCCAGAGATAAATAATTTGGACTCGTCTGCAGGTCACAGAGGAGATGATGGACCAAGCCAACGAGAAGAAGATCGAAGCGATCAACGCCCTCGGAGAAGGTTGGCTCCGCTAGTGACCAGAATGAAAATGATCCGCAGCACTAAAAGGGATCTTCGATCAATAACCTCCTCCTGTCTTTGATTCCAGGCGACCTTCAGAAAGCGTTGGATCTGTTCACAGAAGCCATCAAGCTGAACCCTCGAGTAGCCATCCTTTACGCCAAGCGGGCGAGGTGAGCGACCCGGTGGGGGGGGCGGATGTTAATCCACAGCTCATCTGCAAAACGTTCCGAACCCGTTCTAAATGTTTCCATCTGTGCGTCAGCGTGTTCATCAAAATGCAGAAGCCCAACGCAGCCATCAGAGACTGCAACAGAGCCATCAGCATCAACCCAGACTCTGCACAGCCGTACAAGTGGAGGGGCAAAGCTCACAGGTACCAGAGAGCCGCCGCCGTCTGTTTGACCAGGAGGCATCATTCAGTGTTTACTAGTGACATCACCAAACCCCTCAGTGTAAACGCATGCAACCCTGCTCAACTGGTTCTTCAAACATTTCTGTTTGATTATATTTCGTAACGTTGAGGCTGAGTGTGAAACACAAACGTGTTTTTATCTATGATTCCTATAAAGTCTCTAGAAGTTTAGGATTTTCTTTAATCATTTTCTAGGTTTTGATTTGTGAAACTTGGCAAGAAAAATTGTAGGAAAATTTCTGTTTCTACTGTTTTGTTAATTTTAAAATAATACTTCTAAAATGCAGTGGTTTTTTTTATATTGCTGAATTTCAAATGACATCCTACTTGATTTTTATATTTAACCCGTGCAGACTTAGCCATCCTGTGGTTTTACCTTTCTTGTATATATATTTTTTTACGGGGAGTATTAAAGGCCATAAATTTTTCTTTAAAGGATCTGCATTTAGTGTGAGATACTTCATTTCTCTTTTGACATGACACAAGTTAAAGGAATTAAAATAACTAAGATAAAATTAGCGTTGATGGCAAATAAGCAGTGAAATGACCTCATCATCGGACACCATTTTCTTATTTGATATGTGGAACCTGCAGCTGAGACATGACGGCTTGTTAAGGGATAGTTTGTTAAAAAGTTGTAAAAAAAAAATTTTTTTTTAATAATGTAGAAGAAAATCTAGAAATGATTGAAATGCAAAATGTGCAGAAATCCTGCGATTTTGTTACATAAACTTCAGTGTATTTAATGGGACGTTATGTAATGTATCAACATAATAGTGAAGAAGAACAATTATATATATATATATAAAATATCATTCTGTAGTGCTGCTTTCTACAACACATTCATTTTACTCTGATGTCAAAAGTTATGAATTTCCACTTTGAAAAACAACAAAAATGTCAGATGAAGTTGAAATTCTGACTGGGGAAAGTTTAGTATCCATATCTAAATGCAGTAGCAGTGGCCAGAAAGTGCTGTAGAATATTTCTGATTCCCTTTCTAACCATAACCAGATTATTATCAGCTTGTGTTGCACAGAACAGTCTGCCACAACAACAGTTAGCAAATCCCACTTTTTTCCCCATCATCCTCCCCGACTTCTGAGACAAATCAGACACAGAAAGGTCTGTTCTAGTCCGAATGCCAGTTTGTGACAGAGTTTCACATTTTGCTGCATTTGCTACCTTGTGTGTGTGTGTGTGTGTGTGTGCGCGTGCGCGCAGGCTGCTTGGTCACTGGGAGGACGCAGCCAAAGACCTGGCCACAGCCTGTAAGCTGGACTACGACGAGGATGCCAGCACGCTGCTAAAGGAAGTGCAGCCAAAGGTACCGAAGCAGGGAATAATGATAATAACGGGATGTCTGTGCATCCTTAAAACGTCTTAAATTAATTCACAAAACTGTAAGTTGGTCTTGAATATGTCAATCACAGGTCTTAAATTTTGGCAGGACTGTTTACTCATATGTTCTATGTAGCTTATTTTTCTCGTGGGACTTTTCTGTCTGGCAAATGTTTGAGTCACATGCAGACATCTTCATTGTTTTCTGTGACTCAAAGCTGTGGAGGCTACCGCTAACTAGCTGCTAACATGCCCTAGCTAGCTATATAGAGTTTTGCGTCTGTTGTGGATAAATTTGCCAGGTCAAACTGGCAAATTTGTTGCCAGTTTGATCTTTGCCACTGACTCACTTCTTTGCCAACTTGTACGCTGCTACATTCATTCTGTGCACAATTCTGTCACAAGACAGGTCTTAAATTTCATCCATCATGGTCTTAAAATGGTCTTAGAAAAGGTCTTAAAATGTCTTGTATTTGAGTTGGTGAAGCCTGCAGAAACTCTGCATATTTTTTTAACGTTTTAAACTTTGGTCGTCAGGCTAATAAAATCATGGAGCACAGACGCAAATATGAGCGGAAGAGGGAAGAGAAGGAGATCAAAGAGAAACAAGAGCGCATAAAGAAAGCCCGAGAGGAGCACGCGCGCGCACAGAGGGTGAGTCTGAGCGATATTTAACCTGTTGAATACAATCTGGTCAAGATGGCTCACCTTCTGCGTTTCGCCGCTGCAGGACGAGGAAGCGCGGCAGTTTGGAGGAGGATACTTCCCAGGTGAGAGTGGAAGCACGATGGCTGCATGTTTTCCTTCTACACATTGTCTGGTGTTATTAATCAGCTGATTCCTGCTGGAAAACCTGAAGTGCTGCTCCTGATTGTTCCTGTACAGGAGCTGCTGGCTTCCCGGGCGCCACGCCCCCTGGTGGTATGCCCGGTCTGGGTGAGCTCTTCAAGGATCCTGAGCTGCTCAACGCCATGAAGGTGAGTCAAATCAGCACCAATCCCTCGTCTCAACCCACCTGGTTCACACGTTTAAAGTGGCTTAGCTTCTAAACATGGAGTTTATCCTTTTGATTATGAGAATTTAATAAAAAAGACAATCACGGCTATCAAGGTTTTCAGGAAACTCAAATGCTTTATCTTGTGAATTTCTTGCCGTTTTTCCTCTTGTTGTGAACTTTTTTCCCTCCAGACATTTTTATATTTCCACTTTCGGACATCTGTTAAGCTAGCAGTCTTTCCCAGGATTGTGAAGGCTGTGACATTTCTGCATTAAAATTAGATTTGGGTGGATCGATCAAATAATATCGGCAACATCGATACCAGGTTGATATTAGTATCCGTGTTGGTAATACTATCGTGGCAATCTTGATACTTTAGTTTCAGATTACTTCTTGGAATTTTTTTTAAATTCTAGTTTCTCTACTTTAGAGAAGTTTCGATTTGCTTTCTTTTTTTTCTTTTTTTTTTTTTTGCTGTTTGTCATGTTAATATGTTATTGCAAGTATTTTGTAAACACCAAAAAAACTTTCTCCAAACTCTGTCCCAGGTTTGAACAAAAATAATTCAGGAAAAAACAAAAATGTTGATACTTTTTATTTAAAAGTATCGGTATCAGCGATACTGGTCCTGGCGATACTCAATATTGGATCATTGCTGAAATATTCAGTATCGCACGCCTTTAATTAAAATTCCTGTTTAACGAGCTTTCGCTTAGGATTTCAATATTAGATTTTTGTTACTGTTGGCCATAATTATCCAAAAAAAATATGTAGAAATGTAACTTTTTGTTGAATTACTGGCAAAAGAAAAATTTTTTATGGAATGTAAATTTATTAAGATGCATGTTAAAGATATGCAGAAAGCTTCGTGTATAAAAACCTGTGTTTTTGTGCCTTTTTAAACGTGTCTGTCATTTAAATCCAGGACCCCGAGGTCATGGCCGCATTCCAGGATGTGGCGCAGAACCCGGCCAACATCTCCAAGTATCAAAACAACCCCAAAATCATGGCCCTGGTCACCAAGCTGAGTGCCAAGTTCGGAGCCTCCCCACAACCGTAGAGGGGGGGGGGGTGCGGAGGGAACGAGACCAAAAGGTGAAACGATCCAGAGAGCGCCGCTTGTCAACAATTATTCACTGTGTTTAATTCAAAGTGGGGAGCTGATTATGTGTAAACTGGTGCAATGTTTCAAAAAAAAGGAAAAAAAACAAAAACCATTGAGCAACTTTTTACAGCGTTCTCAATCAGCCTGTTAGCACCTAACGACATCTGAACTAGCCGACGACCCACCAGAGTCTGACGCTTCAGTAACCTCAGACGCATCTCAGCCTGGACTTTGTTTAACCCGCAGGTTGACCTTTTCTTAACCTCTATCTGGAACAGCCACACTGAAAGCCTCTGCGTTGCAACTCTTTAGCATTTCTACAAACATTTAATACGTTGTAAAGCTTTCCCTCTGGTTTTCTTTCTGAACACAGCCCAAAACTCTCGCACAGGCTTTGGTGTGTTGTCTTTTTTTTTTTTGTTATCAGAACTGTTAATAATACTAAAGAACGTAATAATGTTCATGTTTGACTGGGGGGGAAAAAATAAATTCACAATAAAAACTCTTGATGCAAAATTTGCTTTTTGGTTGTTTTTTTGTATCCTGTTCTTCATTCCACTGGGATTTTCTTTTCACATAATTTTAGGGGATTTTGTGTCAAATTTGTGAAAAACAAAATGAAAGCTATTTAGAATTAGCTGCATTAGATTTTACAGTATTTTCTGCTTGATGTGGATGAAATGTCACAAATTTAGTGAAAGAAACAATCTGACACTTCACACCTGAGCTTCAGTTTGAGTGGAATTATTTTGAGTTTGAGCTGCCGCCTTTACAAAATGGAAAACTTTAATGCATCTTTAAGAATTAAATTCTAAGTATTTTATGTAGAAATTTAAACCTTTGGAGTATTTTTTTAAATAATTTCTGTGGATAAAATATTGCCTTTCGATCAAACTGTGCAGCCCATGTGAGTCCTTCCACAGTCGACTCTTCACTGTGAAAATGGTGAAGAAGCAGAACTGCTTTTAAATTTAGACGTTACTGAACAACAAATGAAAGTTTTAGCAGATTTCCATGGAATATTCACATTGTTTTTCCACCACAATCACATTAGAATATCAGTAATATATTTCATGAATTTTTCTTAATTTTTCACAATTAAAGATCCCATGGAGGAAAATAAATCTCTTTCTGCAAGTTTTATCTTAAAACTCACAAATAGAAACAAAAAGATGCTCAAAATAAACTCTTTGTTTTCCAAACGTCTATATAAAATTAGCTGCTCTAAATTAATTTCATTTAGCTCTGATGAGGGTAAAAATGTCTTTCTGGATTGTATTGGTTGCATTTGACTTAATCAGCTCTACTGCTATGTTGTGCATAAAACTTCAACCACATTCTTGTCAAAAATGTATTAAAAAAAACTGTCAACCAAAATAAAAAAAATTTCATAGTGGAAATACTTTTAAAAATATTCCCAGAACTAATAGTCACTGTAATAATTTTAAAATCTTACATTATAACCAGTGATGCATATCAGACCTTAGTTTTTACATTTTACTGATACAGTTTCATATTTTTCCATAAACATTTGTTAAAATACACAAGTTGATAAATCTTTAACATAAACCCAGGGAAAAAAAATTTAATTCAAGGAGAAATTTTGAACCAAATAATTTTAAATCTAATTTATTTATGCCTTTTTAGGCTCCACCTGATTGCACCTTCTCAGTCAGGTGTTTGTTTTTTCCAACCAGAAGCAGAACCAGATGTTCTATAAAGCCGGTTTAAACAACGAGTGGGTTAGGAGGTCACTTAGGATCCTGGCTTTCTGCCACAGGATTACCGACTGCCCTGAAACACAGCGAGTCCTGTGGACACTGCAATGCGTAAACTAACAATCTTATTTCAGCTCATAATAATTCAACCATCGTCCATTAAAAAGTCACTCAGGGTCTGTGATAACATTGCTCTTTATTTAGGAGCTCGCAACAATCCAAAAACAAATCTGTGGAAAACAACATCTAGTCTGATAAGCAGGGAGGAAAACAAAGGCAGAGAGGCCGACGCTTGTGGAACCGGGTCACCAGAACAACGGCTAGTGTCCGTATCTGCGAAAACACGGCAGAGGGAGGCGAAGAGACGTCAGTACAGCGGTTCGCATTCAACAGAAATAGTCACCAAACCGATCATACTCACTTCTGGAACTCCCACTCTCTGTTGTCCAGAGGACACACCTGTCTGGTTTTCAGCCAGCGGGAAATACAGTGAAAATGAAAGGCATGCTGGGAAAAAAAAAATAAGTCAAGTTAAAAACCAGAATGGAAGTAACTTGATGACAGCAGTTAACTTTACAAGACTCTCCTCCATTTTGAATGAACATAGTGTTTTCTTAAAATGTTTTTTTTCATGTAGACTCACATTGCAGACCCCCCAGGCTACGGTGCACTCTTCGGACGTCGCAGACGCCTGGTTGGCCTGACACTCTATACCTGAAGGAAGACAGGAAGTGATGTCGGACTGTATTACAACCTGACAAAAATGTTCAATGTCAGAATCAAATGAACTCACAGAGATCCATGATGTGGTTCCTACAGATGGCACAATTATCCACCACTATGTCCCAGGCCCACAGCGCAACAGCGTTCCACTGGAGATGAACAAAAACAGGGAAAATTATCCAGATGGCCTAAAGTACAAAACATTATGACCAGTATAAGAAGTTATTTTTTTCAATAGCATCTGTTGGTGAGTGGGATATATCAGGTAGCTGGAGAAAATTTAGTCCTCAAAGTTGATGTGATAAGTAGCCTTTCAGTCTGCTGAAACCACACTATAAGCATCGCCACAATTAATTAAGACTGAAGTTTCTGTAAATAATAACCTTAAAGGTCTTCCAATACAAGACAGTATCATTAAAGCTTATAATAAACCACCTCTTACTTCAGTAACAACGCAAATCTGTTTGACTGTATTGGGTCTTAAGAATGAAAGTGGATATTGGAATCTGACTTCTCTTGTTTAGGGCGATGACGGCTAAAAAAAATCCTACACAGACATGCTAACCCATTCAATTAAATAAACCGACAGATTCATTAGAAAATAAGCCATGAAGATGACATTGATAATGTTAAATAAACGTTACGACATAACAAACATACAAACAACAAAAAAGAAGAGCACAACTAATTTAATTTCTTTAGTTTGTGAAATCTTGACAGTTGAAGCTAGCTGACTAAGCTAATTTAGCATGCAGGGTAGCACGAATTTAACTTTAGTCAATGGCGGTTTTTCTGCTTTAGCTAAATGTAGTTATTAACGTGGAGATACTAAAGATAAGTGGTCGATTTTAATAGATAACACGTTCAAAGTTTTTTTTATGTACGAGTATGACGCATTTAAATTGTGCTATGTACTATGCTAGCAGCTTTGTAGCTAATGCTAGCTGTATTTAAGAGAGCTCAGGCTGCTCGTAGGACTGAGCTGTAGCTCACGGCATTCAGCCACAGCTAATGACGAGAAACATTTGTTTAATTTGACCACGGCTGCTTTAGACAAAGATACCTTTTTGACTTCGAAGCGCTTCTTGCTAGCTCCACTGTTAGTACCGCTTGGTGTGTCAACATCCATCGCTGCTGCCATCTTGGATAATCCGGGAAGCTTAGTTTAGTCACCCAATCGGAAACTAAAACAGCTTCCGTTAGCTTGTTTCGAACTGAAGTATTCTTTCTAAATACTTCCCAACAATTTGGGTTAAGTGACTGAGACTTATTGTGAAAAATAATTTCATATTAATAACCTGCAAAACAGAATCCCAGAAAGATTTGGGTGAAAATAAAAGTTAGGTTCCACCGAGATTTGAACTCGGATCGCTGGATTCAGAGTCCAGAGTGCTAACCATTACACCATGGAACCCCACGCGACACACAGCTGCAGGAACTGCTCATATTATGATACCAATGATGAGCTGATTTGTTTTTTTTTGTTTTTTTTTTTTTTTTTTATGTTAAATTTTACAGACCCTCCAGTCCTTCTCCCCCCTTAATAACTGTTGTAGAATGACGATACAAACCTTGTAGGCTTTCATTTCAGGGTTCCACAAAAACACAATATTCTTAAGTCATATGCAGTTGAAAAAACTTTTTATTCTCCTTGGTGTATGTTTGATGGAAGACGTTACAATAGGCACAAGACAAAGTAAGCACTCAGCATTAGTAAGCATTAGTAAGCATTAGGCCCCCATCTTTGGGGAAAATAAGTGGTTCAGTGTTGAAAGAGAACCAGACTCGGCATCCAAAGTGTAAAATAAGTGGAAAGAGTACAGAATATTACTTAAATACAAGTTACCAAGTGTAAAATGTTACTCACATAAGAGCAAAAGGTTCCTCACAAAAATTTTACTTTAAGAAAAATGTACTTTTTTCATGAACAGAAGAAAGTTCCACACATGGATTTCACAAATGAAAACTAGAACATATCAGTCTCAAACAGCTTTTGATTAAATTATGAACTTTATAAATAAAAATTCGGCTCAAATTGAACTATGTTAGCATATGACTTCATGAATATTTGGGAGGTAGTAGGTGTAATTTTAAAATATTATTCAGAGTGTTTACACGGTGTTGAAGAATCAATGCAGTCTTTTTATATTACTTATTTTTACTCTTTAACGGACATGATTTAAAATGTAGCAGCTTAAAATACTTTATCAAAACAAACAAGTAAAAGTTCAAGTTTTGTACCCAACTTCAAAAAAGTCCAGCCTGCAGACAAATTGCACTGGATCACAGTAACACGACTGAATATAACTAGCTACTTTCCCCACCTTTGACGTATTTGGTTGACAGCAGAAGTCCGACAAAACATGTCAGAGACAGATAAAGAACAAACCTAAACCAGGCCTCTTCTCAAGATAAAGATATGACAGGAAATACATATTTATAGTGGATGCAAACATTTAAAGCATGTGTTTCCATTTGAGCTGAAATAAAAATTACTTTATGGTTAGACACCAAAGTAACTACTAGAACTTGATTGTAGTAGTTACTTGAATCTTTTAGTCTACAAGACTAAAAAAGACTAGGAGGAAATTGAGTTTCCTCCTCAATTTCCTCCACTTGCTTTGCTCATCTTCTTGTTTTTGACCAACTTATACCACTGGGGAGTTTGAGCTTTTCTGGCCTTCTTCTTCGCTCCGGTGGATTTCAGTTTTGCAGCTTTGGGTCCAACAGGATCCGTCTCAGTCCGTCTCAGGTTGTTTTCTGGACAGGTTGCAAACCCATTGGTGTCCATCAGCTTCTGACCTTTAACCTCAACAGGGTGACCACATGTTCCCAAAACATTCAACTTCACTCTCTCCATCCACCTGAGCGAGCGAGACAAGGAAATCCAGACATTAGAAAACAATTCAGTTGCAGTTGTAATTGGCACCAATGTCAAAATTTGGGATCAATGTCCTGCTGGAACATCCAGTTACATCTGTTGATGTCTGACCAAAGTCTGGCCACACCAAATTGGTTAAAATCTTCCTCTATTTGTTTTTGGTAAAAAGTTTTTTTTTACCAAAAACAAATAAATAACAACCCATTGTTTAAAGTTTCCCCACATGCAGCACAGAGCAGCCCTCTCCAAACCTCCACCTGATTGAAAAATGTATGGGTTTTAAAAGTTGAATTAACCATCTTCTTGCCAAATCAGATAATATTTTTTTTATTATTTTCACTTGAACCGGCTCGCTGGTAGATGGACTGACCTGCGCCGGGGCAGCAGGTCACAGTCACAGATCAGAGGGTTGTCCCGCAGGTCGATCAGCTCAAGGCCGCTGAGCGGGCTCAGGTCCGGAAGCGTCTTCAGTCGGTTTCCTCTCACGGTCAGAACTTTCAGACGTGGACCCAGGCTCAACAGAACCTCCTTCGACATCTAACCACAGATACAAGAGTTATTTAAAACCATGCATGTAGACCGTCATCGGGGGTGGGCAATTTTTTATTCAGTTCTTATTTTCACATACACTCTATCTGTATAGGGCTTGGCAATTAATCAATAACATATATATCACGATAGATAACTGAATAAAACTTCACCGGTATGGCAGTATTTCAGACACTTAAAACAAACAAAAAGAAAACTAATCAGTAATTATTGATACTGACTGATATGAAACACTTATATTTTTCAGTCCTAAGTCAAAGCAGCAATTTTTGAAATCAAATAACCACAGCAATTTCAGACAATTTCTGTTTTGTTTCAATAGTCAAAAAAAAAAAAAAAAAAAAGCACACAAAAAAATGAAGGTTGCCATCAAAACCTTTACCTCTGCCATCCCCATCCGATTCATGTAAAGCCTCTGAAGACTGTGTGACATCTCCTGGAAGGTCTCGGGTCCGACCCACTGGACCGGGTTTTGAGACAGGTTCAGCTCCGTCAGGTTGGGCGTGTCGGTCAGAGCATCGGACGGCACCCGGGTCAGCCGGTTGGAATCCAGGTGAAGCGTTTCAATGTTGGGAGAGTTCAGGGCAGCTTTGGCAATTCCACTAATGGCGTTACTCCTTAAATAGAGATTCGTCAGTGCGGGAGCAGCTGAGGAGAGTAAACCAGCAGGTTCCAGCCTGGAGATGGCGTTTTGCTCCAGATGCAACACCGACAAATTTGGTACGAGTGACAGAGCTGCAGAGGAAAAGGAAAACATCAACTTTACTTTGGTTCTTTGCATGGATACAATTATAACTTTAGGAACTTTATCCGACCTTCTTTGGGGAATTGTGTCAGTCGGTTCCCCTCCAGGTGAAGATTGGTGAGCTTTGGGAGTCCAGCCAGAGCTTCGGGCTCCAAAGACGTGAGGTCGTTGTCAGACAGATGCAAATACTTCAGGCTCCTCATCCCACGGAAGGCCCAAGCTTGGATTTTGTAGATTTTACAGAAGCCCAGGTACAGAGACACAACTTGACAGCCGCCCAGGAAGCTCCTGGCGGGGATGACATGCAAGTCGTTGCCATGGAGATTGAGCACCTGCGTCCTGGGCGGGAAGCCCCAAGAGACTTTGTTAAGACCACGGCTCTCACACGAGGCGTGATGGGCTTCAGTCTGGGCCGGAGGAAATCAGAGAGAAAGAACGAGAAACTGTTTAATACATTTCCACAGCATGTTTTCAGTCTGAGCTTATCTTCCTGTTACAGGAAAACTTTTCCCGTTTACGGTTTTCGGATTCTTGCCAAGAACGGCTATTGGACCCCACTATATTCCCAGATTAAAATTTGATTCTTAAAGTGTTTGGGCCCATACAAGTCAATTCCAGACTAGAGTTTTCAAAGTATCTATGCTGAAGTAAATATTTAACCTGCAAAGAAGAAAGTGCATGGGTGGATTCATGGATAGACTAGCAGATGAATGCTAATGGTTGTGTGGATGTTGGACAAACAAATTGATAGAAAAGAGGTATGTTCATAAAATCTCAAAATATTACCACAACTCATTACATGTAGGCTTATGCCTGCAAAACATGCATTCATAGAAAATAAATAAATAAATAAAAGAAAGTCTGTGGTACCTTCCCACCGCCCTCCCCTAAAAATTGTCACCCTGGGCTACTGCCCCAAGTTTACCAAATCAATCACTGTCATTTTGAGTTTTAAAGAAAAGCACAGCAGACTGTAAACATAGTTTAAGTTCCTCACCTCATCTACTCCCAGGGGAATCTCCATTAAGTTTTTGCCGACGCAGGCCACTGTGGTGTCATCACAGCGGCACGGTTCAGGACAGTTTCTTGCATTGATGGTTGAGATCAGATTTAAAATGGTCAGGAAAACTTCAGAACGGAGGAACTCCATCTGTACCAGGGGAGTATGTAAGAATCATGATTTCAAAACAGGAGATTTGTCTGGAAATCACTTCCATGGCTTCTTCTTTTTTCTTTTAAATGAGTTTTCTTTTTCTTTTCTCTTTTTGTAGTTTGCAGGACATACAGACTGATCAAACAACAATGTTGACCTAAAGAGCACAAGTGTTGCTGAACCACTTCAGATTTACCTCTTTACCTTTAAAGCAGAGGTACTGGCATGAATTGAGAACTTACATTTTCAGTTTGAAAGCAGAATTTCATCTCTTGGCTGTTTTTGTATACAATTCTGCAGGCACGTGCGGGGGAGGGAAAGGGGGCTTGAGCCCCTGCCCCTTTTATCCTTGATGCCCCTAGTGCCCTTTTTTATTTAATTTTTTTAATTGTTTTTTTATCTTTATGTCAGAAGGCCTGCTTGTGCCCCTCAGCAATAACGTTTAGCTAATTATAATAATTTACCAAAAATAAACTAGTCTGGCTGCCCTCAGTCTAATAATGACTCTCAGAGCCCCCATGTTGTTCAGACACAGGGTCAATGGTGAGGAGGAGGGGCAGATCTGTGCCCTCTAAATATCAAATTATGGGCAAGAATATTTTTTCATACACTGGTTTGTGAATAAAAACGTAGATCTGATGTTGACGCTAGAAACACGGTTTCTATTTACATTTTAGTAATTGCCCTTGCAATAGCGGGAAAAACCCGCCTTGTCCCTGAACACAGAGACGCTTAAAAGCTTCAGAGAAAACTTCTGACTTATTCAGGCTGCTAAATGCCCGATTCGCCATCAGTCTGAGTCGGTCCCACCGACAAATGTAAAGAATGTCCTGATATAAGACACGGTACTGAAACCGTCACCGTGATTTCACATATGTAGAGGCATTGCTTACACCAGCTGCTGCATTTTTCGGCTTTGGCAAATTCCTTCGTGACATCTGACGTTTATGCTCCTCCCAATTTTCCCTGCCAGCATTTGGAGGGAAAAGGAGGTCCTGGACAAACCCAGGTGGGAAACCCAGCCAGCATGAAAAAAATTTGCGTTGGCTTCCTTTTCAGCTAGAGCTGAAGACAGGAAACTTAAGACAAGAAATAACCACAATAAGTTTTAATTCTATTCATTCAATTCATCTTGGTTTGGAAAGTCTCTCTTTAGTGGGGATGAAAAAATAAAGTTTTTTTTAAATGAACATTTTAGTCACAAAAGAGTCAAAGCCATCCAACAAATGGTTTATTTTTGCAAAAACAAATTTAAAAACGTAGAACCCTGGGCTACAAAACACAGTAAAGATATCAGCTTTTAAATGCACTTTGATTGGTTTAACTTACCATCCCTTGGTCTTTGATATCTTAACATTTTTTCACCATATTTGTGTTGTCAGTAAAAGCTATCTGAGAGAATATTAAATTCATCTATTGAATATAAACAGAGCAGCTGTGGATTCAGATTGATCTCAGTCGGAGCTCCTCCCGATCAACCTGATCCGATCAAGTTACCGACTTTGTTGTAGGATATGTTCAGGCTGCAGAGGAAGTTGCTAAAATTTCCATTTCATTCATTTCCAGCCCAGTGCATTCAAGTCAAGTCCAAATGAGAAGGTTAACACAACATGAGGTTTCAGATGAACTGCAGCTGTGATGTAGATTGTTGTGCCAGAACGGAGGTGCAGCCGTTTGGGTTTCTGTGTGCGGGTTTTTAAAGGTCCATCAGTGAATAAATGTTCAGTCTGTGAGCCTCAGCTCTGAGGTCGAACTCTCTGCAGTGTAGACTGGAGGCCGTTTCTGGCGTTTCCACACGACTCCAAGGATTTGTTGCTCCTGTGGATGGAAGCACAGATTTGATCAAGCAATAATTTAAACATCTCAGGAGCTCACATTTGTAAATTTGTTCCTCCAACAGCGGATCGCAGAAGTAATTTTATGCCTCTTCTAAATTATGTCTCCACAAAGTAGTGTGTATATTGTGAAATGATAGGAAATTGTGTGAGATTTAAAAATAAAAATATGGATTCAGCTCTCCTAAGTTAATACTACGCAAAAGCATTTCTTGAAGCAATTAGAGCTGCAGGTCTTAAAGGGGCAGAGCAGTTTGAGGATCATCCAGATTTGGATGGAGATAATTTACGTTTCATTTTTGAGTCTTGCTATGGGTTCACAACTCAATTTAAATCTGGGCTTTGACTAGACCTTTCTAACACAGACTTGTGCTTCGACTCAGTGTCGTTTCAAGGCACTGCTTGTTTATGTGCCTGTTTTCCAGGCACATAGCTCCATTTCATAGCACAATCAAGTAACTGTTACCATTCTGAATAGTGCTTTATATCGAATACAACTTAAAAGAAATTTGACTTGGCACCTTGAAATTGGGCGTGTGTCTTTAAGAAACGACTATTCTTTCTGATACTCTGCCTTCAGGAAGTTATCCCAAAATGGCTACTCTATTAACCCTTTAGGAACGTTTTTTACCAGCGTTTCACTGAGAAGCAGCTCCTATAATGAGTCCAGCTGATGCTCAGCTCCACCAGGTGTTTGCTAATTGCTGCTGGCTAGTCTGAAGGAGCTGAGTGGAGAAGGGCTGCTATGAGGCAGAAGATTAGAAGCTTGGAAACCGCAGCTTCAAGGAGGAGCTTTGTCCTTAAAGGCGGGGCTACGTTTTCCACAGCTGAATGGTTGCCATGGGAGATTAAAGGATTTCTCAACCATGGATGAAAGAATTAAAGCAACACTCCAGATATGTCTTTGATGACTGAATAACATAACATGACGTAGAGCTGAAGTCCATTTTACATTATACTGCCTCTTAATCCCCACCCTGATGCAAAAAAAAAAAACCATAAACTCATCGCCACTCGTGTGGCAATGAGGCACTGAAGACGGGAACAGTAAGTCGTTGCATTTTGTACCTGGAGGCCGCATGCTGATTGGCTCATTCGCCACGCCCTTACCGGGACATGAACGCCTCGAGCACCGCCACGTTCTCTTTGGGGAAGTAGTCCTGCCGAACAACGTGCTCCAGGGCGTGGAGGTGACCTGGGACGACCACCACGGGCTTGATCTTGTCCTCACTCTGAGCGGCGCAGAGGACACGACGGCAGGCGGATTAATTCAACAGAGAAGACAACGCAGGTGTGAAGCATGAGATGTGGGAAAAACTAAACCAGATGTGTTGACTTTGTCCTAGTGTCTTACCTTAATAAGTCCTAGGAGGACTAACAAAACGGATACAAAGCTGTAACCTTGAAAGGAGGGAGTGCTGAAAGCTTTACTCAGGATGGCATCTGGGAAGAGGGGAAAAATATACAGGGCTGTTTTCAATTAAAGAAACTCAAATCAGTTCACAGAGACTATGAACAAAAAAAACCTAAACTGAGTTGTTTAAAATCCTCTTTCGTACCCACCTCCATCAAAAGTTTTGACTACAAATTTTAAATAGAGAGTAGGCTGAGGCCTGGAAGGTGTGCAACAACTTTTTAGCTGTTTACATGTATTGTTCATTTGGAGAAATGCTACTATGCAATACACACCACTGAGCCCATGAAATTTCCCCTAGAGGACAATGCAGTATATTTTGCTCATGCTGATTTTTAAACAATCAAGGATTTGATGGGAAACGTGGAAACATCAATCACAAAAACACAAATCATCCTGACAATTTGTTTCTAGAAGAAGGAGTCTGTATTCAAGGAGAAGATGAAAATCTGAGAATAAAAATGAGGCTGTACAGGATAATAGCAAAACACGACACTGTGATCCAACACAATGCACAATTCTTAGTCGAGTTTTAGTTATGACTGTTTTGACACTACAGAGCTCTCAGTCACACAAAACGTAAATAAGAACATGACCTGAATATTTACAGACGCAAATGTGAGGTTTTGTTCTTCTTAGGTGAAATCTGTATTAAAAATAGAACAATAAAGAAAACGAGAGCAGCAACGAGTCACCCCAAATAAAACTCGTGCATCTTACCGATGGTGTCCAACACGGCGTTCTTGACGTCGTAGTTCTCCTCTTTATACACCGAGGCGATCTTCAGGAAGGCTTCGGCTGTTTTTCTTGCATCTGTCACGTCCACCTAGACGGGGAAACGAATGAAAGGGATTTTCAGACACAAACCGCACATTTTGTGAAGTTTGGCATCTTTATTTTGTTTGGAAAATGGAAGAAACACAGCAGCTTTATTGCTTTGTTTAATCCAGTCTAAGGAGTACAGGTAAAATTCAACCCAACTTTGAAAATATGCGAAGTATTAAAAGTAGGGAAATAGTCCTTTTTAACTTTTGAATGATTCCACGTTTTTTTTTTTTCTTTTTTAACCAAAATTTTGATGAGTAAAATACTTAAAATCAAGCTGTAATGTGCCAAATCACAGCAGAATGCAACAGAAAAATCATTGCAAAAACACACAAAAAAATGCTTAATTTAATAAGTATGACCCTTGAAAAATTAAACCCAAGAACCCCCATCTCAAATTTAAGACTTTTGTGAATGAAATTTAAGACCTATATCACGACAGAAATGTACAAACTTCATCCAGCCAACCAGCGGCGATAAGACGCAAGAAGCTACCTAGCTAGCTGACATACGCTTGCAAAAATTAAGACCTGTAATTACATTTTAAATGAACTTAAGACATTTTGAGGCCTTACTTTTAGATACATGGATTTAAGACACCCTGTGTCGTCCATGTATTTCTGCGTTTGCTCACCTGCTGCTGGACTAGCAGCGCCCTCTTGGCGCCAAGTTTCAGCAGTTTGTCGGGAGACGGGAAGCTGAGGAAAGAAGAGACATCTGGTGGTCGTGGTGCTGACACAGGAGTGGACGGCTTTGGGTGAGGGGGCAAGGAGAAGAAAGTAGGAAACTTAGGCCAGTGACTGATGTTACCATAGAAACACAAGAAATGCTGTGATGCTGGTCATTTTATCGTTTCTGGTGCATTTATTCTGATTTCTGGATATTGAAGCCACAAAGTTTAGTCATAACTAACCTTGTGGTTGCTGCTGCTGTCCTCTTCCTCCTCCTCCTCTTCGATTTCCTCCTCATCTACATCGTCCTCATCCTCATCGTCATCCTCATCGTTGTCTTCTTCATCCTCGTCCTCATCGTCTTCAGGGTCACCCTCGTCGTCACTGAGAAAACGGCAGAAACACTTTGACAGTGAATTTACGTAAAGATCTCAATATTAGCCGGTTGAGAAGTCAGAGGCAGCAGGTACGATTGGTTGGAGGTAGAACGGGAATTAACATGAACCAAAGATTAATTGATATATTGATTACTCAGAAAGGCAATCACCTGAGTGATCCCAACAGACTGATCATGTTCACGCCTTCCATGGTGTCTTTCACGGCTTTGCAGCCGTCCTCTCCCAGGTAGTTCCCTGAAAATCAAAGGGTTTAAACGATTATTAAACCTTTTTTTTTTTTTTTTTTTTCTTAAAATAGCTTAAATATCAAAAAGCAGGCAGAAAGATTTGAGCTCTGCTGTTTCTCAGATCTGTACCGTTCAGGTCCAGTTTCTCCAGCTGGTCCTTGTTCTTCACGGCCTCCACCACAGCCAGAGCTGCGTCCGCCGTGATCTCACCGTACGACAGGTTGAGCTCCTGTCAAACAGAATAACTCGTCTTTTAACACAAAAGGCATCAAATTATTGTCAGCAGCAGAAATTATAAATTATTGCGCAAACGACTGAGATTGTTTTGAAGACAGAAATGCATGCACAGATCTGGATAACTCTAGAAGCTTTTTTCTAATTTAAAGCAACTTTTTTCTTGCAGTTTTCAGACTTTCTATTGAAAAAAATCATGTTTATATTTTGCTTATGTTATGACCATATTCCAGCAATTTAACAAAAAATCTTGCAGCCTGGCCCTGATATTCTGTTGTACAACTCAAAGAAGGAATAATTAAAATAAAAGCCACATTTTAGCTCATGTGCAACATCGTTTTTTTTTTCTTTTAGAGAAAGCAAGAAAAAAAGTATTAAAATCAAAAATTTGAAATGACAAAAAAAAAAAAATAAATAAATCTGAGATTTTTAAGCCATATCATCCAATCCTAGTTCATCATTTACAGAAGAAAAAATTTAACCAAAAAAAAAAAAAAATAGTAATCAAGGTAAAATAATTGCCTGTAAAACTAAATTTAAATCAGAGACGATCAAATGCCACGACTTTGTGACAACGCTGTGTTCAGAAAGTTTTCATGCTTGGGCTCCAATCCTTCACACCGACACAAAGAACAACAAACTGTTGGTGCAATCCAGAACAGATTATGTAATCTGAGTTGTGACAGCCTAGTATATCGACCACTCACCTTAAGGACAGGTAAGCCCTCTGACACACTTTCTGCAATAGCTTTAGCCCCTTCCGGCCGCACTAAACAGTCTCCAAAGTTGATCACCTGGATGCTGTGGAGATGCTTCAGAGCCTGTGAGAACAGACAGAATATCCAAAGTCAACATAATACATTTTCACCATCATCACTTTCGTAATGTATTTTTTTTTCTAAACAGTGATTGTTTTTGGTTTTTTTGGCCCAAATAATTTTTTGGCAATACAAAGGGGTTGATTTTTTTTTTGTGTGTGTAGCAAAAATCAATTTTGACAGTCACTATAATGGAATAACCTTCTGTTATTTTATGAAGGTGACTTCATGTAAATAAATTCATTTTTTGCACAGAACATTAAAAAAGATTTCTGATAGAGACTTAAGATAAGATAATAATACTTTATTGATGCCCAAAGGGGGGATTTTGTTTGTCCCAGCATAGCACACAACAAAAAAATTTAAATAAGTAATAATAATATTTCATTAATAATAATGAATGGCGTCACAGTCAGAGTCGGCTAGCCATCTTTTCTATAAAAAGAAAAGTCTTTTCTGAATTCTTGCTGCTCCCTGAGCTTGAAACACAATTCCAACCACTTCTGGTTTTAAAAAAAAACATAAAATACATAAAATAACCTGCTACTATCATGTCTTGCATCTCTGTACCTGTGCCATGGCAACAGCCCCCTTTTCAGTGAAGGTGTTGTCGTTGAGGTTGAGGATCCGGAGTCCTGGGTTGTGCTGCATGGCTGTGGCCAGAGCCGTCACGCCCGGGTGGTTGATTCCATTCTGGGGCATGTGAACCTCCTCCAGGCTGCCCATCAGCTGAAACAACAAAAACACAATAGAAGACAAAACGTAATTATCAGCCCAAGAGGCACCAAATGCTTTCAACTGAAAAGAATAAATTGTTAATATCAACAGTAGTCTCTGCAGTCAAGCAAATTTGAGTTGCAGTATGGTGATCACCGCCGTCCATCAGAAAGCAACGCATGTGTTTTTAGCCGCTTTTGTGGCGAGTAGCAACAGCGAGTGAGCTGATAAAAACGCTGTCTAAAGCGCGCCACAACAAAATAATGCAGCGTCGACTGTATTGATGATAAAAAAACTGCAGACACCTTGTTATTATAGCTGTAATTATTTAGTGTTTTTATAATTGGAGGAGTTATTTAGGCCAGTATGTATTGTATTTGGCACATAGTAAAGGACAAATAACTTTTCGGCAATCAGCTACTTTTACTTTTCATTTGACATGTGGACATTATGGCTTTTTTCTTTTGTTAAAAATTGGGTAAACATTTTACAAGGGTAGTTTATTTTTGTGTCAATTATTCTGTTAAAAAATAAGGAAAAGAAAAAAAAAAGTTGGATTGTACTGATTTATGACCAAAACAGAGCGGATGTTTTGTCACACCTCTATTCAGATGAGAATACATTTAGATTTCATAACTCACTAGTATATCTAATATTATCTGATTAAAGTTCTCTTTGTGAATGCTACAGGCAGTTCGACCCTCACCTGGAAAGCCTGAGCGAGGGCGGTGGCTCCGTCGTTCTCCAAGCGGTTCCTCCCTGCGACAAACACCTTCAGGCTGAGCGGCTCGTTTTTCTCACTAGACAGTTTATGACACTGGATCAACGAAGCGGCCAAGATCTGAAGAGTTCAAAACACAATTTGGTACGCAAGAAGAAGAAGAATTAGTGAACAAAAGTCTTTGTCTCTTGGTCCGTCGGTGATTTACCTTTCCGCCTCCGATGCCCATGCCGCAGTTGTTGAGCCGTAGCTCCTGTAACGTGAAGCAGGCGGTGCTCTTGAGCAGCTTCTCGATGCCCTTCACGCCATCGGGCCCAAACGCGTTGTCGCTGAGGTCTAAGACGGTCAGCCGGGCTCCCGCCAGCATCAGGGCGTCACCCAGAGAGTTCTGCAACATAAAAACACAAAACCTGACTGTAGAATGAGACGGCGCACGACAACAACCCAACTAAAGACAGTGTGTGTCATGTAAACGCTGATTTATAAAGGCGTCATTGACATTACCAAGGCAGGCGGGATCTCGGAGCGCAGACGACCAGTAAACATGTCACTCCAGTAACAGCGCTGATTGGGAGAAAACGCATGTAAGCAACGTTACTATTCTGAAAAATATATGATGTTGTTTTTCTAAATTAATTATTAAACTATAGGGTACTTAAGACATAGATGCAATATCTGCAGAAACACTAATCAGGTTTTAGCTGCCCACTACTGACAAAATATTTCAAAAAGTACAAAATATACAACAACAAGTGTTGCATCTTCTTAGATTTAGGCATTTGCTTTGAATTAAACAAAAAAATAATTGATGGCATCTCTAATTATAACTACATCAATCAATGTGGGTGAAATCAAACATGGAGTTTTGTTTACAATATTTGGCCCTGAGAAAACTAACGATCAGACCACATGAATCCAAAACAACTTCAAAATGTTAACTTTTCAAAGCTGATTTTGCAAAGTGTGATGTTCACGACGACATTGATGACAAAAGTATCAAACTCAGAACCTTGAAGTCGCTCTTCGTCTCCAGCGCTTTGGCAATGGCTTGCGCTGCCTCGACGCCAACAGTGTTTCCCTCCATCCTGAGAGCCTGTAAACCCTCAAACTCCTCGATGTCCTTCACGATCTCCCCCGCTGTAAAACGGGTAAGCGGTGTCAGGTTTAGAAGCAGCAACGGCAACAACAAGAGCATCAGGGTTCTGGCGGGCCACCAGGCTTTACTTGTGCCCCCACCAGGCTTAGCATTGCTTATTTAAGTTTTTTTTAATGTTTGTATTTTCTAAGACCTTATAGTTGATTTTCAGATATTAATCCTCCAATAACACATAATTATCAAGTGATGTGTTCAAATTTCTTGTCAACTTTAAACATTTTTTAACTCAAAAACATGGCGGGCCGCTGGATAAATGACTGCCGAGCTCCCCAGGCTTAGCAAGTTTTCTGAGGGAAATCTTGAGAGCTGCACAAATCCAACTATCATCAGAGTATTTCGATTGCCAAGGACCGCTGGGACATGACACCTGATAGGACACTGTTATACTGTCATTCATTCTCACTCTTTAGCCAATTGGATCGACTACAATTGCCTTTAATCTACACACCTGACATCCATTTTAAATGGTCAAGACATAAACAGAAGAGTCAGAACTTTCCAATGATGTAGCCCAAGTAATTTAATAGGAACAATTAAGACACCAGAGTAAAACATACATAAATAACTGTAGCCAGAATAGTTTTTTTTTTTTTTTTTAGGTAATACTACTAATAAAATGAGGATTTGCATCACTGAGTGTGTACAAAAGTCTGCTGACGTCACGTACCTGACTGGGCATCATCCAGCTTCCTTCCCTGGCCTTTGTAGCTCAACTCTCCATCCTCGACCCCAGTCTTGGCCAGAGAGTCGGCCAGCTCTGCAACAATGTCTGTCGCCATGGAGATGCCTGAGGACCAAAGCCATTGTTCACTTTTATTTTATTCCTCTTAAAGTTAAAATCTAATGTATGTACCGTTTTTTGTCACCTTTACACCGTAGAGAAAGGAGTAGAAATGTATTGATACGTTTACCATAGCTTCCACAAGAACTTCATTTTTTAAACGATGCCATGATATTTCCTTTAAAACAGAATAAACACAACTTTTGGCCTCAATTTTGCGTTTATTATCTGATAAGTTTTAAAGGTAAGCTGTCCTACTTCAAACACCTGACTTGCATAATAAACCTGCCGCTGCTAATAGTGACAAGGACCGAACTGCTTCGTGTCCGTTGACCCGACAACTGCGGACTCAGCAACACATTACCTCCTCGTTACATAAGTCAAAAACATGGCGACGTATTTACATAGAACCAGAACAAACATGTATTTGACTCTGGAGTCGTTAGTTTATAACATGGAAAACTTAGTTTGCTAGCTAGCAATGGTGCGTTTCACATGAAACGGCGTGTCTATGACTCGGCCTTTTTATGTAGCAACATAACGTTTGTTGCTGTTAGTTTACGGCTTAAGCTTCATCTCTCCAACACTTTATGTAACAAATGAGGATATTTTACTGTTAAAAAAAACAACTTACGTCGCCGTTACAACAACACTCTCGTTACGATTGAATCTAGTCCAGATACACACTCCCGCTCGCCTCTGCCGTTCAAAAACGAAGTATCGCCACACCAAACCACTTGACGACCGCTGAACAAGGAAACACGGGACTTGTAGTTCTAACGGGACTACAAACATACATTTCTGGAAAGAGTTACAACAGTTTATTAAAACACACACAAAGATGAATGGGAATGCAGTATCACTGCACATTTCTAGGAGAAGGAAAATATATATAACATAGATAATAAAAAATAATATAAAAATATATATACATAAAAATGTTGCTTTGAATAATTATTTAATGTTTAAAGACCTTTCAATTATAAATTTATTGCTGATAAAATTATTGCCTTAATTACTGCATTTAACTATGTTGTACTGTTTAGCTTGTCCATTTCAAATAATTTGTGCAGTAATATTAAGTTAAATTATATTATTGTACATAAACCAATCAGTATAGATTTAGAATCAAAGCAAAGATTGGTAAAGATTTCATTAAAAAATATAAAAACACAAGAGGAATCAGAGACAACATTCATAAGATCAGGGAGTAAATTAATGTATCTTCATCAAAATGAATTGAGTAACATTTAAGAGTTATATGGTTGAATTGGGATACTTTATATGGATTTTTTTCAATTCAGCAAACATTTTATATATATATATATATATATATATATATATATATTATTTTGAGGACTATACAGATTCATTTCTAATTCAAAATATATGATATGTTTGGTATTTGGAGAGCTGAGAAACTGCAATATTTAGACTAGTCAAATGCTGTCCAAGGACGATGTTGTACATTCCTCTCTGCACAATCTGCAGGCCTATCAAGCTGAGTCAAGTTTAATTACACAACACATTTTAGCAACAAAGCAGTTCCAAGTGCTTCACATAACAAAGACCTAACACAGTAACCAATTTGTTACTGGGAACATTGGGAACAACATATTGGGAACATCAAATCATAGAACCTTGTTAAGTGAACAACTATTCCACCACATTATGCAAATGATTGCCACAGGAAGTCATTACTATCTCATTCAATCCAACTGCATACTCCTCCATTTAACCACAAGTTAATTAATCTCAATTCAATTCTATTCACTTTACCTGTACAGAACCGATTCACAACAAATTAATATTATATATATAATATTATATCATATTAAGACAATCAAACTCAGTTCTATGCATAAATATACAGTCAATTTAATCCATAAAGACAATGTGGGGTCTTCCGTCAGTCTCCTCTTGATGCCTTTGTGTTGATATTTCAGGAAAAAGACTCTACGTGCTACAGACTTTGGTTGAACAGACATGTTTTACAACAGGCTAAATCAGCATGACCAAATTGTGAGGAAATCTTGGCCTAATTGTAGTGAAATCCCCCCGATCTCTGGACTATGTCCCCTTTATAGGGCTCTGACCAACACATATTCATCCCCACATGCATGTATTTCACATTTACGTCTTCTTTTGGGTCCTGGCGTCGGATTGTCTGCTTACCATAGATTAGATTTATTTTTCAAACTTAATGTCATTTGACCCTTGACCTGACTGTTTTCCCAAATCTTCCAAAAAGTTCTCCTGTGTGGCCAGACACCACACAAATAAGTATTTCAAAAACAAACACAAGCATTTTTCTAGGTGATTTAGAACCCTTATTATTTTAAATATCGTCACCTTCTTAAAATAATAGCCTAAGTATTATTTATTGGTAAAAGTGATTTTAGGCATTATTTTTGAACGAAAACGATGAAAAGAAAACATTTCTTCTCCTCAGTTTTGCATGGAAGCCCGTTTCCGCCACTCTGATAAAAACACATAATGACCCAAAACTGCTGCTGTGTTTCCATTCTGGCGAAGACGAGACAGGCTTTTGTTAGCTGTGTTGCTTTTGGGGGCATCGGGTAAACCGTAACTCCCTCCAATATTTTAAAGAGCGGTTATCACGTGACGAACCTCAGCAAGCATAGGCGACGAGCTCGCGGACGCGGAATGGCGTGGCGCGCTGTGGTCACGTGACAGCTCTCGTGAGCGTGTCGCGAGGAGCATTTGCAGCTGGTAGCTGAGAATCGAAACTTACCGGAGATTGTGGAGAGAGCCATTCCGTCAGACCCGAAGGCTCGTCCTTCCTGCCTTCATGGCCTTATAGCGCATTAGCTCAAATTCACAGCAGCTGCTCGTCCGTTCCTGCTTCACCCTGCCACCATGAACTGCCTTTAAACTTTGCTTTGGCTCCGTCAACTTCCTCACTTTATCAGGTAGGTGTGTCTTGCTGAAGTTGGCATCCATAACAGTTATGTTTGTGATTGGTATTTTCTTAAAAAAGTAACAGTACATACAAATGTAGACGTAGAGTACGCCCCCCTGACGAGCGGGGTGGGGGGGTTTGTTTCTGTGCAGTGAACCACCATGGAGTCAGCCCGAGAGAAACGAAAGGAAGAGATAAGCAGGGCTCTGGCTTTTATACAGTGAGTACATTGTTTTTATGTGTCGGTACAAGGGCGCAGTAGCAGAAATCGAAACTAGCCTTGAAGTGCATCCTTGTCAGATGAGATGTTTAAGCGCCTCTGATTAAGTTTATGTCTTGTGTTTTAGGTCTCCGTTGGCTTATCCAGATCCTGCAGGGTACCAGGTAGTGACTGTGATCATCATATCTGAAGCGTGTGTGTGTGTGTGTGTGTGTTCTGTTGTTTTCATATGTTGTTGCTGACATACAATCTTCTCAGTACAGTTGGTGTTACTTAGTCTTGCAAAGGTGTTAAGAACTACTAGAAGTTTATGACATTTGGTTTGGATCGTAAACACACAACCCAGAGTAGCGCTTACTTGTGAAGCAGGAGGAAATTGTTGGTTTGTGTTCAGTTCCTTTTGATCTGGTGTGAGGTCTTCCGTCAGTCTCCTCTTGATGCTGGTGTGGTGATGTTGGTTGAGGAGCAAAGCTTTATGACCATACTGCAGCCTAAGTCAGTTGTCAATTGTAGTGAAATCCCCCCAATCATTGGACAGCACCCCGTTTATAGGGTTCTGGTCAACACACTCTCTCCTCAAAGTTTACATTATCTTCTCAATATGGGCATGTTGAGGTCGCAGTGTCTGTATGTCTGCTAATGCATCCGGAGTCCACATATGAAATGGTCCTCTTGCACATTAACAAAAAAGGCCTTACTACACTGGTACATTTACATAAAATCAAGTGCACCAAATCGCCTTTAGCACTGAGCTAAGGTGTAATTGCTCCCAAAACATCTGTTCTGTGAAGGCCTTAAAGGGGCAGTGTCATGTTAAATGGACTTTTTTGAGCTTTACCTCATGTTATAATATCATCAATTTCAAGGCGTTAAATTAGAAAATAATTTTTTAAGTCACTTTTGATATATATCGTTTTTATAACAACTGAAGGTAACATAGTTACTTGATTATGCTATGAAATGGCACCATATGACTGGAAAACGCAGTTTTTTTAGTTTACAGTGAATGTGGGGGGATGTCAAGCATCTAGACATCCACTAAGCTTTACTGGGCTTCCCTCAGTGTATTGTAAGCCTGGCGGACCACCAGGCTGTACTTGCACCCCCACCAGGCTGATCATGGCTTCTTTATTTATTTGAGGTATTTTAAATGTTTCAGAATTTTTAGTTATTGTTTCAATATTATTAATTTCTTCCAATAACACATAATTACCTAGTGATATTTTCAAATTTCCTGTCACTTTTAAACATTTTTTTTATCTCAAAAACATGGTGGACCGCTGGATGACTGCCCTGGCGCCCCTACCACTGGGGTTAGCAAGATTTCTGGGGGAAACCCTGCTGCACATTTGGCACAATGCAGTCAGGAAGCAATTCAGAAACCTGCTGATATTCAATGGTTTGGTTCCGCACTGCTGCAGATGGTGCAAGTCACCGGCAGGTCTGTGAATGCACCATTCATTTGGGGCTTACACAGGTTTAGGAGAAGCGCATGCTGCAGGCCAGAGGACTTCTTTGTGAAATGTCTGACTTATTTCAGCATTGCCAGTCCAGTCCAGAGTCTGTGCTGCCACGCTTTAGCCTCGGATTGAAATCCATTCGCGTTCCAAACAGGCCCGGCTGCAGGCCGGGTCGCTCAAGTATTAGCTTCATTACATAAACACAACTAAACAGAACACATTGAGGAACTGGTGTCCTCAGTTCCCAGTTGCTCAATATGTGTTGTTATGGTGGTGATTCAAAACAAAACCTATCCTCACATAAATCAGCGAATATTTAAAAAAAAAAAGAAAATCTGATTTAAACACTTTAAACACCCATTGTTTTTCCTGTAATATTTAAAATTCTTCCAAATGGATAACGCGTATTGTGTGCCATGACTCTCGGTAAATAAAGGGGCTTTTGTTTGCGTCTTTTCCTCATCTTTTCCCCTCAGGACTTTCTGACCCGCCTGGTGTGCAACCTGCTGGAAGAGGGCAACGCCTTCTTCCGAGACCAGCAGTGGGAGGAGGCCGTCAGACTGTTCACCGAGGCCTTGAACATCTCCACCTACGCCGAAGGAGAGGGGATCCAGATCCCTCAAGCTCTGCTGGAGAGCCTGTATGTCAACCGAGCCGCTGCCTACCACAGCATGGTGAGGCTCTCTGCTTTTGTGATGAGTGAAGAAAAGCTGTTTCTGAAATATTAGCAGATGTATTAAAAGGATTAAAAACCAAGATGATTACACGAGTACTACCCTGCAGCCTCAGGTTTTGTTCAATGTAATGCCATAAGCTTGGTGTCGCATATTAAGGGCTGATTAAGTTGATTGAATTACTCCTAATTAGAGATGTGCCGATCAGGTTTTTTCCTCC
>NW_015113931.1:115444-141105 GCF_001443285.1 Poecilia latipinna | reverse complement strand
TACTCCTAATAAATCAATTATTGGAGTAATTGTCAACAAATTTATCAGTCAAGTTTATTTGCGTTGCATATTTCAGCAACAAGGCAGATCAAAGTGCTTTACATCATAAAAACAAAAATAAAGTCATAAAAACATGTCAACTTAATCGTTAACTGGAGTATACAGACTCTAAAAAAGACCATGAGAACAACATACTCAAAGCAGTAATTGCTTCTATTAATTCACTTTTTAAATTTTAAATGTACTTTTTGCATTTAAGGTAAAAATTAAAAAAAAACTTTGTCAGTAAACTCTTGAAGTGCCACAGTTTCAGCTTCACATTATTTAAATTCTGTCAAAAATAATCTCCCATCAGGCACATTATGCTGTATAATTATTAATCCAAAAAATGATTGTAGTTTTTCTTTAGATGCCTCCTTTGCTACAAATGATCAAGTGTACAATAAAGGAATGCTATGTTGTTTCATTTTAGGTAATAAAATTAGTATTTTCTCATTAAAAATGTAAATGACTTATTTCACATCTTTTTATGCATTTCTGATATTTTGCAAAAAAAAAACAAAAATGACTTGAAAGGTTAAATGAAAAATCTGCAGAATGTGCCAATTTTTAAAAATCTGATTTGTCAATGAAAAACTAAGCAGAACCTCTCGGGCTCCATCAGGTTCGATAAGAACCGAGCCGTTTTCAGATCCGTCTACGGGAACGGCATTCACAGCAGCTGTGTGTAAAATTCCTTCATCGGATTGAAATATATTTGAATTAAATAACCCAAATGTATCATTTAAATGAGCACAAAGTTAATTAATCCGTGGGTTTACATGCAGCAGGCTTTATTTTTAAGAATACAAGCACTGACATGAGCAGAGTTGTAAAATTTCCCTAAAAAATAATAATAATAAAAAAACAGAAGAAGAAGTTGTACTTCTGTTTGTGCTGAGCATAAAAACAAACAAACTCAGCGGTGTGTTGTTTTTGTGTCTCCTGAGCCCCAGAACGAACCTGCGGCAGGTTTTAACAACGTCTGAGACGTTTCTGCGCTGAGACGAACAAGCTGCTGGTCTTCCTGCATCACAGGATGAGAGCAAAACAGGAAATGAAGATCCTCCCAAGTTTTGACTATAAAATACTAGTTTTAGGCCAGATTTGCTTCCCAGACTTGGCCTCTAGCCACTAATGCTACACACAGGGCGTGCACACACGGTCCGGTCAGTTTCCTACAATCAGAATAACATAATCGGAACAAGTGTTTCCATGCACGCCGTTTGGATTATCAGTTTACATAATCTGGTTCAGATTACAGTAGATGCAGAATGTTCTGATTGGGCCAGTCTCATCGATTTATTCCGGTTGTGTCCATGTAAACGTACGTAATGTCAGCTGTCTTGTGACCGAGTACAATCCCAAGTGAATGTTTAAAAAGAAAAAAAAATCCTCTGATGGACAAATGTCTACTAAAAGCGGTCTGATTGGTTTTAAACGGAAAGATCTGATCAAACTGAAAACGAGATCCATATGTGATCAGTTTCAGGCTGTCCCAATGTAGAAGTCCAAAGTCCTGCACCACCCGCCTTACACCATCCAGCTGATCCCGGTGGTGACTCAGAAGTCAACATGGATCTTTATTCATACACAGTAGACAGTCAGCCACTCTTTATTGTTGGATATATAAAGAAACGAATTGGTGTGACTCAGCACTATTACAGATTTACCAGCTCAGTAAACTGCAAATACACAAAGTCCTACCAAGTATGTCTGGTCTACTTTATAGTGGAAATATTTTATTGCACTTCAAATAAGGCAAAACTAACTCATAAGTAACTTTCCAGCAACATTTGGTGTTTGTTTTAATCAAATAATAGCTTGATATTAATGAATTATTTCACAGATAACACTATTTCACATGCTAGAAGTGAAATAATCTGCCAGTACTTACTAAAATCAGTACTGAGGAATTATTGACTTAAAATAAGTTCCTGAAAAGTTACTTGTACATTAGTTTTCTCTCATTTTAAGTGTACTACAATATCTGTGCTAGATACTAGGCCAAAAATACTTAAGATTTTGTGCTTTTCGCAGTGTAAGCTCAGGATATTAGAACAACCAGTGCAGTCGACGGTCCTTCCTGCTGTTATTTTTACCTTGGCTGTTCTTCCTCCCCTCCTCCTTTTAAACGGTGCCAGCCTGATGAGTGTCTGCTAAGAAATGTGGCTAAATCACTTGGATGTTTTTGATCGATATTTACCAGGTCATTGAACCTCTGCATACAGAGGAAACACCGCTCAACAGCGCCACCTTGCTGAAAACAAGTTCTTTCCAACAAAATGTTCCTTTTTGTGCTTTGCTGTTGTGACACGCCGCCTCGCCGTCTCTTGCTTTAACAAGGGAAAGTATCCTGAAGGCGTGGAGGACTCGGACAGCGCTCTGGCGGTGTGCGACGGCAGCCGCAGGGCGCTCTACAGGAAGGCGCTGTGCCTGAAGGAGCTGGGGAAGCACAAGGAGGCGTACGACTGCACCACCATCTGCCTGCTCAGCAACCCTCAGGTATGGTTAAAGGTTTATGCCGAGACGTGTTAAAAAAAAAAAAAAAAGGCCAAAAGACTCACTCGTTTAACTCTCAACAGGACAAGCAGGTGATTGAGCTGTCACAGGAACTGGCCTCCCAGCTGGGGATGAAAATTCGAAAACCTTATGTAAGTTCAAAAGTGAGCAAGTGAGGGGATGTTTACCTTGTGAAGCATAAGAAAAACAAATGTTGTTTTAGCTTCGGTGACGAGTTGCTGAGATTCATTAAATCAAACAGTGAAACGAAACCAAAGCCCAGCTCAGGTTGGTTTAAATCCTATCTTGTAGTGAATTTGGACAATAAGGAAAGAAAAGTCAGTTTTCTTGCCAAAACGTTATGAACTAATATTTGAGCTGGAAATAGAAAATAATAATGAAAGAACTTTAATTCTGTAGCTATGACACATTTTTATTGGTCTTTACTGGATTTCATTGTTCAGTTTGGGTGTAATGGATCTTCAGTCTGCGTTTAGGACTATGCTGTGAATTTTCCTTTTACATAATTTATTGTTATAGTAGTTTATGCTGTTATTCTTAAATTTAAAGTCACCCCAGATTGTATTTTATATTTTTCCCCCCCTTTTCTCTCGTCTAGACCCCTCCCAGTAATGTTATTCGAAATGGTGTGAATCATCCAAGTGCCGATGCAGCAGGTCAGAAATCTTTACTTTCAAGTTTGCTCTCTCATTAACGCAAAATCAGCCACAAGTTTGAAATTCTCATGAGATAAATTTTGTTTTTGCTTCACACAGTCGTCTTCTGCAGCGCTGCTAAGCCTGCTGTCCCCTTCACGCCTCCTGGCGCCGGTCGTCCTGCAGCCGCTCACCAGGTGAAAGCTGTGGAGGACTTGGAGGTGATGGATGACGACCTGGACAGTCTGCTCGACAGCTTTCCTACTGGCCAGGTTCCATCTGAGGTACAGTGGGCTGTGTGTTTTTTTGTGTGTGTGTGTGTGTGGCAAATGACTATCAGGAAGTGATAGTCATTTGGTTGTCCTGTCAGACCGTCAGTCCCCGAAACGATGCAAGGATTCTGGACCTGATCCTGGGTGTGCTGACTGTTAAGAGTAAAATATGTGTGGGGTCCAACTGAGACGATGGGGAGGTGAAATTTGTGTCTAAAATCAAGGCCTTAAAATGTCTTAAATTCATTTTAAAAAAATTAAATGGGCTTTAAATACACAAGTCATACATTTTGTTGTGGCAGGACTATTTAATGTAAGGTTTTTTGTTTTGTTTTTGCTTTTTGTTTCTCAAGGGATTTTTTTTTTGTCAGGCAAAAAGTTTGAGTCGTGCGCAAAATCTTCATCTGTGACTCGAGACAGTTGATGCTACTGGCAACTAGCTGCTAGTATAGCCTCGCTAGCTATGGGCACGAAGCAGGATTCATACTTTTTGCCATGCTTGATTGTAATGCAACAAGTTCCTTCAACAATCCTCTGTATTTGTAGTTGTTTTTGGATTAAATTTTATTCAAGGTGGCATTAAAAATGTCTCAACAAGCCTTAAATTTTGACTTCTTGAAACCGGCAGACGCCCTGGATTGCTACTTTACGCTTAGTGAGTTGCTATAAATAATCATTTTAGCCGTTGCTTCTCTTATCTCCAAATCTTTCCCAGGCTCTGCCGTTCTCGGACCCTGGCCATGCAGCCACTTCCACCCCCTTCCTTCCGGCCCCGTCGCCGCAGCTGCCCCCGGCCTTTTTCAGCTCTTCCATCAGCCAGCTCAACTCCTTGGACTTGTTCACCAATGGCAATCAAGGCACGACTGCTGCAGCTTTGGATATCCTCGACGACCTCTACACTGCTGGGAATGGAAGCGAAGCAGACGCCTCCACACTGGACAACCTGGACGGGCTTGATTCTCTGGACATCCTTGACGACATTTTGCACTTGACGCCGAATGCTGCTGCTGCTGAGGAACCTAAAACGAAGCCTGGAGAGGGAAGAAAGACTCTAGATCGAGTGTGGAATGAAGCGGACGCCGCGGGGTCCGTCGCCGATGCAAAACCTCAGAATGGCCACGTTCCGAAAGTCGCCGCTAACGCCACAAAGCAGCTCGACTCTCTGGACGCCTTGGACTCCTTCCCCGCTGTGGAACGTGTTGGACCTGCTCTACCAGGGGTTTCTGTTGGTGGAACAAGCCTGGACTCCCTCTCTGACTTCAGCTCAAACGGTGATTAAAGTTGATCTGTAGGGGTGGGAGATATGCAGGAAGCTTCATTTTAAGAACTGTGTGGGTGCTTTTATGGGGGGAAATGTTTAACGTTACATTTTGGATGTTTCTTTGCTCTTTGTGATTTGTGCTCTGGTCTTACTCCTCAGGTTTCTCAGAGTCTGTCAGATCTGGATCTTCTGTAACAAAATCTCCAAATAAGCTCAACAAAGTAAGACTGGGTTCACAGCTGGTTGGCTGCTGTTTGATTCTCAGTATTGTTTTTTAACATTAATAGAAGTCATTTTCACTTGCAGGTGAAGGATACCCATAATGGGACTGTCCCGAACCCGCTGTCCTCCACCCATGACTTCCTGCCGGCTTGCTCCCTCTGTTTTCCTCGTGGAGGTCTGTCAGACATTTTCTCTTCATCGGATTTGATCCTGACGGATGTCTACAGATAGGTTTTTAATGTGTGGGTATATTTCCTGTCCTAGGTCCAAGTGTGTACAGTTTTGTTCACAAGCCAGACCTGGTCCACAACTGTAAGAGAGACGTTTTGTTGTGCAGACGGAAAGCTGGCTCTTCCTCCGACTGGACGAGAGTGAGACCGCTTCCTGCACAGTCTGCGTTCTACGGACGTTTTGTTCTTTGTCGAGGTAAGACGACATCAAAGAGACGCTGTTTGTGGTATCCAAGCACTGCTAATGATTGCTGCACGAGTTATTTAACAAAACAACTCTGTTCCTTTCATCGTTTTCTTTTGCTCTTCCGTCCTTAATAATAACCGGTAAAAACTTTGAGAATTAAATGCTAAAAGCTTGGTTTGCTTGTTCAGACATGAAATCTGTCAGCCATTTATGCTGCTTGTTCCAGTTTCTTTCTGTTTAAGTAAACATAGTTTGGACATGTTTATTAAACATGACTGTGTTCAGGTCCAGCTCAAGGTCATGTGAAGCTGGAACCTGCAGAAAGAAACACTTAATGCTCGCTGTTTGCTAGCAGTAGCTGCGTTTCCATAGACAAAACTTTGTCGATTTTCCTCTTAACACAATTTTGGTGTTTCCTTTAAATAAAAAGGAAATAAAAGTCACTCGCTCGTGTATGAGTTTGTTTACGTGACAAATGATTAGAAAGATATTCTGTGACATGATCCTCCTACCTCTTCCTGTTGTCGTCTTCGTCTTCACCAGCAGTAACATCCGGCGGTTCGTCACATGATGTGAAATAAATGTTTCCAATGCAGCTTTGAGGAATACACTAATTTCAATATGGCGGAAAAACAGCAAATCTTTTTGATCAGAAAAAAATAGCTTTTTTGAAATGGACAAGTTTCTACTAAGCAAATTTATTTTAATAATTTCATTTTGTGCATTTCTTGGTCAATGGAAACACAGCTTGTTGCTCAGTTACAGTGGTGTGAAAAAACATTTCTTCCTTAGATAGATTTTGTGGTTTTGCTTGTTTTGTCACACTAGTAGTATGATAAAAATATTAATATCGGAGAAAGATATTGTGTGTAAATACAACATACAGTTTGAAGTCACACCACAGCGTCTCTTTCAGATTGAAGTCCAGACTTTGACTAGGCCTTTCCAAAACCTCAATTTAATGTTTTAACAGTTAGTGTTTTAACTTTTCTGCTTGGTATGTATAACTTTTTTTTTTTTCCTTTTTTATAAGTGAAACCACGACTTACGAACTATTTTTCAAAAATATTTAATCAGGCTAACGTCGCCTGATATTTCTATTTCTTTGAGCTGAAACTTTTATTCCCAGAAACGCAGAAGAATGTTTTTTTTTGTTTGTTTTTTGTTTTGTTTTGTTTGTTTTGTATTTAGAGCTGCTGAACTCTGGGGATGCAGGTGTGTGCAAGTATGGAGAAAAATGCACGTTTGCCTACAACCAGCTGGAGATCGACGTTTGGACAGAGGAAAGAAAGGGGCGGCTGGACAGGCACTCTCTGCTCGGATCATCGGCGCCCCAACTGGACCCGGTGAGCAGCATCATCGACCTTCTGCAGGAACACAAGGGCATGTTTATCTTCCTCTGCCAGGTTAGTGCGCGCACACTGTCGTATCTGAAGGTTTAAAACTGAAGACAAGACTTTTAGTTTTTAAGTGTTTCCTGTTATTTCTCCTCAGGAATGCTACGACAGTAAACCTAGAATCATCAGTAAGCGCTCCGTTGTCAGTCAAGCCATCTGCTCCAACTTGGATGCTCGTCACAACTTTGACGCCAACAAGTGAGTCGGCACCAACCCCGAGCCCTTGTAGCTTATTTCATTGCAGGTCCAACGTCTCCCCTCTGTCTCCTCCCAGGTGCTTGGCCTTTGTGATGAGGACCCACAACATCAACTACAGAAAAGTCCGTCCTTTCAGCGTGGTGTGCAACTTGGATTTGTGCCGACAGGCCATCCGATACGGCTGCCAGCGGGAGGACAACTGTGTGTTTGCTCACTCCGTCATAGAGCTGAAAACCTGGAGGGTTCAGCGCCACACAGGTCCGGTGACACTAACAGACTCGCTGGTTGAACTGTGTCACACACAGATTGTTTGATCCAGGAAGTTCTGTTCTCAGAAGAGTAAAATGTTAAGGTACATTCAGCCCAGGCTAAAATGTCCCATATCCTATTCGTCTGTAGCTGAAATATAATCTTTGCAATACATTTCAAAAGAATTTTAAAGTGATATTTGCTTCAAAACGTCCTGCATTGTTGTTCTAAAGAGTTGATAAACATTGTTTTTGTTTTTCTGTTTTTGTTATTTTTAAAGCAGCATGTATAGTTGATTTCCACCTTGTAAATACTCAATGGCAAAATAGTGACCAGTTTTTATTCAAATATGTGTTTATTTACAGGCATCAGCCTGGATGAGATTGTGAAAGTGTCCATGAGATTTTATGACAAGCAGGAACAAAACTCAAAAAAGGAGAAAGAAAAAAGGGTAAGAAAGGGTTCATGTATAGGCTGTTTATTTATTTGAAATTAGTTTCCATCTTGTTTTCATTCAGTAGAAAAAGTTTTGACCCATTACACATTTATTTCTTTTTCTTTGTCACACCTAAATGTTGATGTGTCTGTCAAATAAATGTTAATATCTGAGATAACCTGAAGGAAAAAAAAGGCGTTTTCGCACTGCAGGGAACGGAACGGTTCCAGCCCTGTTGTGTTCGCATTACACTGAGGGCGCCATCGAAGCGGTGCCGGACGTCGTTATTTTTGAAACTAAACAATGGTTTCGATGTAGCGGCCGACTGTACTCGTTCATCAGCGAGTAAGCGGAAGAAAAAAAATACCTCATCATTAGACCAGGTGATTGCACTACATTGAAACAAATCCATTGCTAATTAAAACTAATAATAAAATAATAAGCAGAACCGCTTGGCCGGCCCGATTGGAACCACAGCTCTTGTGGTTCCATGGGGCCGGGTGGAACCGGTGGCAAGTTGTAATGCGAACACGCTCGGAGCCGTTCCGTTCTGTGCAGTGCGAAAGCGCCTAAAGAGCGGTATTAAACTGATGATTTCATTTATGAGGAGATCGATCAACCAATCCGGTGCTCCGTTTAAAAGTAAACATCCTTTAAACCTGTCCACTAACCCTTGAAACCAACAACTGGCGTCTTGTTTTTACAGTAATTAGAAAAGCAGAAAGGTGGGTGAAAGCGAGAGTCTTTTTCCAGCTTTTTGAGCTTTTTGAAAGATATAACTATGTCTTATAAACATAAGACAGTTATGTCTTATGTTAGACATAGTTATGTCTTATATAAACGTAAGACATAGTTTTATAGTACTATGTCTGAGTACAGATGAAGTTTATTGCTGAACAACTCACTGTTTGTAATATAGTGTTCATTGACATCCAACTTTCCATGTTGAAATTCTGACTTGTTTAGGTTTTCAGATTTTTCCCAGGTTAAATCACTTTTATACAAAAACTGAATGTTCGATGTCATGAAATAACATTGGCCTCCATTGATTTTTCCTTTCTCCAGCTGTCTTCTGGTGGAGGTGGAGGCAAATTAAAAGGATCAAGCAATGCTGGAGCAACTCTTAACATGAAGATGAAGTTTGCATGTTCGCAGTGCTGGCGGGACGGCCTGATCAGCGAACCGGACAAAGGCCTCAAATACTGTACAGCTAAAGCCAGACATGCGTGAGGAAATACCACAGTCCACAAATATTCAGTAGATTTATTTAATATAACTGGTCTAAAAACTCTTATTCAGACAAGAATCTTTGGGACACAGCAATGCATTCTAGACAGTACTTATCGTAATAAATAAATGTATTATAATATGAGAAGTACAATATTCTCACTAGACTTTAGTGGCCAAACCATTGACATTTTTTAAACCATTAAAGACTGCTTCAGTTAATAAAATGTTTTTTGGTAGCCACAGCTCTGCTCTATTCAGTGTCTAGATTTAATTTAACCCAGTGCCTCTGGGTTTTTGCCCTTTTCATTTCCAGGTGGACCAAAGAGAGACGCGTGCTGCTGGTCAGGTCTTCAGAGCGGAGTAAATGGGTTAATGTCCGACCACTGCCGCACGCCAAGAACTTCCCTCTGTACTATGATGTAGGTCTGCCAATCCTAAAAATAGGAGGTTTTATTTGTAGCGCTCATCCCGGACGAACCCCCAGATTTTTCTTGTAGGACTCATTTAGCCCAGAGGTTCAACCTGACATCGAATGTCTTGAACTGCTGCTTCAATATTTCCACATAATGTTTCCTTTTGTTCCTACCAATTTATGAGAAATTCCTCCTGCAGTAAAACAAATTCAAGTTTTCTTCCCCGAACCTTCACAAATGGTACTTTATTCTCAGGCTTGCAATTTTTTTCTTTTTCCTCAAGTGTGGAAGTCACTATAATTTTAACAATACCAACTACAAGTAGCAGCTTTACAATAAGTTTTGATTTTATTTTGGGATCAGCTATTGATATTGGCAGCCCCTGTAGAGTTGGGCCTCTTGGCTGCTTCTCTGTTTAATACAAATGAAATCCACACTCCAGACTTTTATGTGGGGGGAAGAAAATCCTTCTTTCTTTCTGTTCACATTTAGGTCCTGTTTTGTGCTGGTCTGTCGCATCCTGATTTTTACGTGACAAAATGTGGAAAAGTCGAATTGGTGTGAACACTTTTTGCGATTCTGTGTGTATTTATTCATTTGCTTCTCCTGTCAGATGTGCGCACAGGTTCTGGAGAAGAGAAAATGCAACTACACTGGAAACTGCAGCTTTGCTCACAGCCAAGAGGAGAGGGAGATGTGGATGTACATGAAAAATAACGAGTGTGAGTGATTTCAATTTCCCTCCACTGCAGTAGCTACAGAATTAATAAAACAATCACACAAATCCTGTTTGGTGTTTGAATAATTTGGAGTCGCATCTAATAATTTTAGATGCGTTTGTTGAACCAGTTGTGTTTGTGTTTGCAGTGTATGACATGGAGCAAGTATACAACATGTGGCTGGCTTTAGCTGCTCAAAACCGCCAGTCAGATGGATCCGTGTGCAATCAGTCTAACCCCGAGGAGAAGTTCATCGCCATGCCAACCGACTTTGCAGAACAAATGGTTGGTGAATGGACCGTTTGCTTATTAATTGGTATTGCAGCAAAAAGGAGGTTTTAAACATGCATCCTTATTGTCCCTGTTTTTAGGACGGCTTCCACTGCCGTCTGTGCGGTAAGCACAGTAACAGCGAGCGGCAGTGGCAGCAGCACATTTCTTCGGAGAAACACAAAGACCGAGTGTTCAGCTGCGAGGGTGAAGACGAGGCTCTGACGTGGAGCTACCGCTTCCCCGGAGCGTGTTTTAAAATCTGCCCCAAGTAAGCTCCGAATCCGGTTGTCCGGTCCTCCTCCGCTTCACACGTTTCCTCGGGTTCGGAAACGACTTAACCTAAGCGATGGCCAGTCGTGAATTGAATGTAATCTTTGTGGTTTCCAGGATCGGCGGTGGCGGCGGCTGTCCTGACGGCGTAAGCTGCGACTACGCCCACGGTTCAGAGGAGCTGCAGGAGTGGATCGAGAGACGGGATTTTCTTCGACAAAAGCTAGCCAAAGCCAGGGAAGACATGCTCATCATGCCGGACGAGCTTGACTTTGGGAAGTACAACTTTCTGCTTCAGGATTGAGAACAGTGGAACTTTCGCGGGGCCGGTTTTGGACCCGGCAACCTGTCGGTGTGATCGTTTCACGCCTCGTCGAACTGAAACCAAAGGGACAGCAATCAGGATTTCCAGCTAGCCAAATATACCATTGAATCTATGGAAGTATTCGCCTTTCAAAAAAAAGTCACCATCTAAACTTAATTTTGTTAATGTTTTTAAGTCTCTAGCAACAAATTTACTGCTCATTTTTGCATAATGTCAACCTTATTGTTAAGTAAAGCATCCTTTGAATGTAATGTATAGACTGTGAAACGTGTATCTACCATTAAAGAATCGGTTCTATATTTTTGTCCAAGGTTCATATTCAGCCATGCTTCCTACTTTTGTTTTTTCTCTTTCTCCCTCCGTTTGTCTTTTTTCAGAAGCAGTTTATCCTTTTGTCTCACAGTTTATCAAAGTTAGCTGAATATTGGAAAAACTTACTTAAAATCAATCACTTTGATTTTATACAAACAAGCCATGAGACATTTTTATTTTTCTCTCGGAATACTAAATAAACGTCAAGGAAACCTGCTGTCAAAGACTTTCCTCATTTTATTTTCTGAGGTGGAGGGGAACCCACACAAAACCGATGCATAATCTGACATCTTCATTTATGTTTTAATTTTGCAGAAATTCTCCTTTTTGCTGTTAATTTTTTATAAGAAACATTATGCTGAGTGTACCAGGAATACAGTGCTAAACATAATAAATTCAACCCTGTTTGCAGCAGCATACTTTTCCACCAAAAGCCAATATAGATAACAGATTTATGATCTTTACACAATTCTTTACAGGCAGAAAAATATCCATTTGTAGCTAAGTTCTTGGTGACTTTATTTGGTCCACTTAATAAAAAGTCCCTCTAATTAGGTTTGTTAGAAGCTGGAGAAACCTCTTTTATCTTCTGACTCTTTGAAACTCTGGGATATAAATATGACATCACACTTGAATCAATGTTTCTTTTTGTGTGTGTCTCCACAAATAGTAGGCAATGCATCATGCTAATACTGAGATGTAATTTAAAACGTACTGAAATTTCAGTATATTTAGTAGTTTACTTTTAAAGTAAGCATTAAGTGCAGTTTAAAAAATTCTATTTTGAGCATATATTTATAAAATATACACAAAATTTCTTAAAAAGCATATTATTTCATTGGTACACTTGAATAAATACATATTTTGTTCCCTTAAAGTATACTTTTATTATATTTCTTAAAAGTTTATTTTGGTACAATTATATTTAAGTGTGTTTAATGTCAAAATTGCAACAAGTATACTTTTAGTATACTTAAAATGTACTTACACAAATGTAAGTATGTTTGAAATATACTAAAATATATTTTTTTCTCACTAGAGGTGATGGAGTGGGGTTACTAATTAAACATCCCCATTTTGGGGGCGAGTAAAGATGGACAAAAGTCCTACCATTACAAATATAAACATGTGGCGTTCCCTGCAATATAGTCTAATTGGAACCACGTGATTTGGTTAGATGAGACAGCTTGTGCTTTTTAACAGATGCTAAACCAAACAATATGTTGGAGAAGCATCTCACTTCTTGACTGACGTGGTGGCAGTAAATGTGCTACATTAAAGATGTGTAACGCAAATACTAAATTTGGAGGTGGATGTCGATTCTTGTATTATGTAATAAAATAAGAAACTTTGATTTAAAGTTATTTGAATTAATGAAAATCACTTTAGAACTAGATTTTGAGCGTGAATGTTTATATCAATCGACTTTTACATAGATGCAAAAGCATTCTTCTTAGACGAAGTTCTCGGTTTGCTCAAATAGTCACGTACGCCAGCACTTGCTGGCGTACGTGACAGCGCGCTCCCGACACAGCGGAACCAGATCGTGTCGTGTTAACCACTGACATGACACCGTTGCACTGCCTGCATCGGCCACTAGGTGTCACTGCTCGCCCCTAATGAAGCCCTGCTGGGGACCGCACGTGCAGACGTGCATGGTGTACAGAACCCAGCTCCCAGTCTATAAAATCCTGTTGTTGTTGTCGTCGCTTTGAGGACCTGCCTCCCGCTCTCTGATTGGCTCTCCAGCTCAACTGAAAGGCCGCGCCCTCGAATCCACGGAGTTCGGGGGCGTGGCTTGTGCTACTCATTAAATCCATAATACTTGGAGACATGCGGGCGTCCCTGTGTTGCAGAGAAGTTAGTGAAAAGTGAAAGAAGTGAGTTGCAGAGCGCATATACTGGGTTTGCTTCGTATTTTGAGGAACTTCTTCTGAGTGGGAGCAGTTCTTGTTATTTTTGTGGAGTTTTTTGTTTTTCTTGTCGACAAGAGCAGGTACGTCACAGTTCATCATGACAGCAACGAGTGAAATCCTCTTTGGAGAGAGAAGCGAGACTACTGATCTCCTAAAGTCCCTGGCTGACTATCCCTTCTCTTTTCCAGCTTTTGATGACATCGGTGAGTTGTTTTTTAATGCTATCTATTAATTGTTTCGTTCTGAAAAAGTTTACATCGATTTATGTTTTTTTTCTTTATAGCCTACTTTAAACGTTTCAATGTCATTTTAAGTGGAGGTATACTCCTACTGTAGGGTTGTGTAAAGCCTAACTATTCATTTTAATGTTAGACTAGTACTATTTACATTACTTGTAAAGGATTGCATTAAGTATCTCCTTATAACCAGAAATTAATTATTAATTTTAAACAATCATGGGGCCATCTGATGGTGACATTACTTTGTGACAGTCTACATAATTTTTTTGTCGTTGTTTTCCGTGACTTGAAACTGATTCAGTTTACTCATAAGGTTTAAGTAAAAATTAATTAAAACAGATATGCATACCGTGTACTGGGAAATAATCTGTGATTCATTAGTTCACAGTGCAACAGTCGCAGGTGAATTTTAGGTGTGGCTCACTTATTAGTTTGCAAATATGTCGTCTCCTCATGAACAGCTGTGACATCAGCAGATTGCTATCTTTCAGCTTGTGGTGACAACATGGCCACCTGAAGCTGATGCAACGAAATGGAAACAGCCTTCACTCAGGCTTAACTTTGTGTTTGTTTTTCTACTCAAACTCAATTTTCCCAAAATCACACTCTCCTGAACATTACGACGGTGCAGATAAGTCATTCGTTTGCTCTGCAAGTTTCAGATGAATTTAATCTGTAGTCCAAAAAAAAAAAAAAAAAAGTCTTTTGCGGACGTCACACTTTATCAGTTAGTTTGACATAAAACAACAACAACAACAACACATTGTTGTCTCTTCAAGCAGCTTAAAAGTGATCTTTTAAAGTTTTCGTTGTTTAGAATTTGTACGTTGTCTTTTTCTTGGTTACCGAGACTTTACTTATGTGTACGAATTATTCCTCTCATTGATTGATGTCTCTGAGGATTACAAAACGGAAAATATGTGAATGAAGAACACCAACTGCTTCTGTTTCTTGAGATCCAGGGAAACACATTGCAACAATTGTCAAAGTGATTATGAAAGTATGCAGTGCGGGGCCGTTTCAGCACCGGATAGCTCCCTGTGTTGTGTAGCCCAACGACAGCACTGCTGTTCTCTTCAAACGGTTCTCTTAACCCTCAGTATGGCAGATTGTCACATCATCTGCCAAGCTGCACACATGCTGCACGGAGAAAATTATACGTTTTAGAAGTGGAACTAGGTTATTATATTCTGTTGCTGTTGTTCATGTTTGATTTAATCTGTCACACCTTCTTGTTAAACGGTTAGAAGAGGGATTCTTTAACTTTTCAGTAAACACCAGTAGTTATAAATGCAACATTTTTCCCTTTTCATTCTAAGTTTTATCACTCACTCTTACTCTGCAGAAAAGCAAACTGCACACTTTTCTTTTCTGCTCCCGTGGGACTGAAGAATAGTGTAAAGAACGGGGGGGGAGGGGGGACGAGGAGAAAGGTCACAGGAGTACAAGTGATGCTTCTGAAGGGTTCATGAAAAAATGCTGCTGGGAATTGATTAAATCGCTCACCTGGAATAGGCCAAATCGTCCCCATAATCACCCACAGATCTTCATTATTCTTGTCTTTAAAATGTCAATATGGATTTCATTGCTATGAATGCAATGATCAAGTTGCTTTTCCTCAAATTTCTTTACAATAACGTTATCCTTAACATTTATATGCATGCTAAAAATATGAAACTGTTTCCCCACAACTTTTAATAGCTTCTGGCTTTTTATCGTTCTGCATTTATTAAGTAATACAAGTATTAGAATGTTGATGTTAGTCAATTAACTAGCCTGCATTCAGATGCTTAACAGACATGCTAGCTGTTGTTTGGCAATTGCAGTTTTACAACAGCATTCCCTTAATAAGACTGGAGGCTGATGCTTATGTAGTTTCGGCACCATTACTGCTTCTCTCAAGCAGAAATATTATATTTCTTGTAGCAAAAAGAAGACCATGGAGCTTCGATTAAGCCAGCTGACCAGCAGTGTGCAGGCTGGGAGGACTGATATTTTTAGCTTGACTCAGCTGGACAAAACTCTGATCACTCAAGCTGCACTTTTCCTTTTTCCTGGCATTAAAATGACTTAAAATAGTAAAACGATTGCACTTCCATAGATTTTGATCACCTATTCAAACATTTTGACGCAGGTTCTGGTGTCATCTGATCGCGTTGTGTTATAAAGACGGCGCGGTTTACAGGCCGCAGTGCTCTGCGTGGCATTCATGAACCAGCTGCTGCCTGGGAAATTTCCTGGCCTCCTTTCAGCCCGGACTAGCAGCTTGTTTACCAGGCATCTATTATTAGTGGCGTAAACAGATACAGGCAGTGAAGGTGGGTTGAATACCACAGTGCACCTTTCAGTTTGAGAGAGCACGTGACGAGCAGAAAGGTGTGTGGAAACGTGAGCGTCCCCACTTTCTGTGTCAGTTTTTAACAATGATTAAATTCACTCGTCCTTCGCACCGAGTCGAATGTTTTCATTTTCGGGAACTGGAAACAAATCTGCGAACATAAATTAAAAAAAAAAAAAAAAAAAAAAAAAAAAAATTAAAAAAAGTTAGTAGTGAATGATGTCTGTTGTGCTCTTCAAGTGTCCTCGCGCTTGTCTGCTTGTTTTTAATCCGTGAGCACGCGCGTTCTGTTCCTGCTGCTGTTCTCCTTTTCCCACACGTGCGGAGGATCTGAAGCCACGCCCCTCGACAGCTTGCGCTTTCACGTGAGGGAAGGCGAGGGAGGGCCGCACGTGTTTGTCCACGAGTGTCCCGTTCTTGTGAGAGAAGTCACAGCAGACAGCCTGTGTTTTTGGGAGAGCTGCTGACTTGCAACCTCGGCTGCACGCCATACGTAAACAACTTTAATTAATTAATTTATTTCCCCCCTCATTATCTCTGCGGGTTTTGTCCAATCTAGTGAGAGTTTTCATTTATATTTTTTGTTTTTTAGCGCTATTTGTATAGAAAAAAATATGTTCAGATATCTACATATTCTTACAGTTTGTACATGTGGCTCGTGATATTATTCTATGTTCATTATCTTTCAGCATTTATTACCTATACGACAGAGTAGCTACTGCAACAAAAATGAGACGCTGATACATATTCATGTCCAAAAGCGGCCACGACCAATCAGCTCCTACTATTCCCCCTCAGTGGGCGGGACTCGCGCTCATGAATATCCAATGAACGCGCTCGGTGGGTACGCAGAACGAGACGGTTGTGAAGTCTATTAGAGACGTCTTATTATTGATAAAGAAGGTCCGACATTAGCTGTGGTTGAAGAAAAAGTGGGGAATTTGTGCGAGGTTTTTATCGCCGTGGTTCTGGACCGAGCACTAGCTGCCAACTCAGCCTCCGTCTGCCCAGAGTCTTGGCACGGAACAATGCCTGGTAAAGCCGAGGTGGCGGTGGCGCTCCCAGCCGCAGCGGCTCCTCAGAAGTCCTACCCTTTTGTTTTAAAGAAGATCATGGACATCCCACCTCCTAATATCCTGGACGAAGGAGACGACGGTAAGCTGCGGGTGTCAATCTTCTTAAGAGTTTTACAGGGTTTTTATTTTAAGGTAACAGAACTAGTTCACACACACACACACACACACACACTTCGTGTGCTACTTAGGGATCATTATGTGTGTGTGTGTGTGTGTGTTTTTTTAGCTTAACGTTGTTGGTGATGGAGTGGCTTGTGTGCCATGTGTTGCTCTAAGCCTGTTTCATCTGAAGCTGGGGTTGGGGAGGGTGGGGGAGTGTAAAAAGAACAAAAAGTTCCCACTTCTCTGGGCCGCTCTGAAGCCAATAAAACCACTCTGTTAGGACACTTCCAGACGGAGAAACGGCTTGGCTTTTTTATCCAACTCATACTTTAAATGTTTTATTTGTTTTTCTCAGCTCAGACTGTGTCGCTTTGTGTCTGGGGCTGTTTATGCGGAAGATCCACGATCTGACTTCCGTGACGCCCCATGCTGTAATGTTCCGCTCTCTCCGTCAAGCGTCACTGACAAACTATTTGATTTTAAACCCTCCTTTATTTACACGTTTTTTTCTCTCTCTCTCTCTGTGTGTGTGTGTGTGTCACCACCCACTTCCTGTTCATGTATAAATACACCTCTGCTGCTGTGCATGTGTTAGAAACAGAAATTGCATATTTATTAAAGCCGACCGTCAGACCTTTCTGTTAAATACACCAGCTTGTCGCCGATAAAACAAGCTGCCATTCTTCTTTTACTGGTTTGCTTTAAAGCGTATCTTACAAAGATAAAATTTACCTTTCTGAGAGCCAGATCGCCAATGTGTCTAATGACGTCACACCAGGCAGCGATCAGATTTCTTGTGTACTTTTAATGTTTTGCTCATGTTTTTAACCAAAACCCTCCCTTAATGCAGTTTTCTTGTTCTGTATTCTGTACAATTTCAGCAAAAGATGATGTAGTTTTATTTTTTATTTTTATTTTTTTATAACTTTAAGGAATATTTGGGAATGATAGAACGCATGAACACGGTTTGTGATGTGAGGCATTACAGGCTGGACTGGACCGATTTTATAATCAAATATTTTCAACATTCATCCTGATAGAAGTGGTTTAAAACGGTCCAGTCGAATCATTCGATTAAGCATTGCTGTCCAAAACGAGGGGCCAAGTCTGGATGTATAAAAGGCACCGATTCTCCTCACTGACATTCCATGTAATGGCAGTCTTTAATAAATAATATATAAATAATAATCAAAATAAAAGCATTTAAAATGATGTACCAACTCCTGATTTTGGTGAGCCGTTCCGAGATTTAAAGTGACCTTTGTGGCGGCACGTCCAAAGGATGTTTTATTTCTTTTCTGCAAAATTGCTGCAGGACTCGCTACTTCTGCTGCAAATACTTCAAAATCTACGTCGAAATTTGTCACTTTTCCTTCATTATCAACACCAATTCTTGTGCCTGTTGCGATTTTTGTCAATCAAAATACACAGACGACAGAAATGGTGGCTTTCTTTTCATAAAAAAAACCTTTTGTATTTTATCAAATTTTGCAGTGGAAATGTCTGCTTTGCTAGTTTTGCATTTGTCAGAGAGGGAGGAACAAAAACACATTCCACTGGTTTAATAATAATTCTGTTTTTCTTTTGCTCTTTACGCAGAATTAGAGAAGGAGAAGCAGTGCTCCTCAGAGGATGTGGAAGGAGGAGGCGGTGTGGCCTCCAGTGCTGGTGGAGGCTCTAGAGGAGCAGGAGGTGGAGGAGGTGGAGGCAGCGGAGGAGGCGGCGCAGGAGCGTCGGCCTCCCTGACCCCAGCCATCTGGGAGAAGACCATTCCTTACGATGGCGAAACGTTCCACTTGGAGTACATGGACCTGGACGAGTTTCTCCTGGAGAACGGCATCCCGGTGAGCCTGGAGGAAGAGGAGCTACAGAGGACTCTGGCGTCCGTGGAAACCAAAGGCAAACCCGCTCCCAAGGCCGTCGCTATGGCTCCCGCTGCACCAGCCGCAGACCCTCCGACCTCCGCCGAAGTCCCTGCCCCTGCACCGCCCGCCGCGTCTCCCTCCGATGCCCCTTTGGATGCAGAGGAAAGTGTGACGGTCACGACGTTGCAACCCGCCAAAATAGAAGAAGAAGAAGAAGAAGAAGAAGAAGAGGAGGAGGAGGAAGGACAGGAAGAGGAAGCTTTGACTGAGGAAGCTCCAGCAGAAGTGAAAGGGAAGAAAACAGGCAAGTAATTCAGAACAAAAGCAAGCGATGCAATCCTTAATTTATTTATTACTGTTTGGACTTACTCTTCTTCTGTATATCCTGAATTAAACTAAGCAGAAAATTACAGTTCTTTTCCTTAAAAAGTGAAAACTGAAAGCTGGAACGTTTCCAGTGCTTATTGTAGACTGACGTCTCCTTGTAGGTTTCAGTTTGGTGCATAAAGTCCCTTTGCATACGTAAAGGCAGTCAAATCAGCGGCCAGTCAGTCTACAGCGTTCAGACTTCCACCAAATAAGGCGGTTATTACACGAAGCTCTGACTCTAAAATTATCTACAAAAGGAGATATTAAGAATTAGACATAAAGTAGATTAAATAACAAACAACGGCTGGTTGCCATATTGGAAAAGGATGAGTCATTCTGAGTACTAAAACATAGTGACGATGTAGCTTTACACGTTTTGTCACCTTACAAATCAACTTCAATGTATTTTATATTAATTTTACAGGACAGAGAAAAACAAAATGGCTGCTGTGTGAAACGCGGAGGTTTAGTTGAACATATGCCACAGTTTTCAAATTTTTACTTTTAAAACATTACATTAACCACTCATCATTCTACTTCCACTTTAGTTATGTTATTTAGTGCATATCATGCCTCAATTACATTTTGGAAGGCAATGAATAATTTAATCCTCTGTTGATTTTACATAAACATCAATATGTTTGATATCATTTGATCAAAATCTCTCTTGCAACCCGACTCAGTGTTTCCCTCTGAACCCGCAGACGGTAAAGGTGGTGCAGAACGAAACACGCCCTCCCCCATCGACCCCGATGCCATCGAGGTGGACATCAACTTCCAGCCGGACCCCACGGACCTGGTCCTGTCCAGCGTTCCTGGGGGAGAGCTGTTCAACCCCCGCAAGCACAAGTTCTCCGACGAGGAGCTGAAGCCTCAGCCCATGATCAAGAAAGCAAAGAAAGTGTTTGTTCCTGATGAGAAAAAGGTAGGTTGGACACAAATATGGCTTCCCTAAATCTAAAAAGAGGCGGTCTCTTTTATGGGCCAGAGTTTAGTAGAGTTTAGTAAGAAAGCAAATATGTTTTTCTTTTTTACTTGGGTGCCTGGAAATGGAACAGCTTTTGAGTTATTGTTGTTTAATATGAACAATTCTGTTCAGTCTTGTTTAATTATGATTAGTTCAATTTACTTAAACTCAGTCTGTCAGTGTAGCACAAACCAATTGGCATTGTATGATCACTAGAATTTTAATTTTATGACGGCAAATGAGATATATATATATATATATATATATATATATATATATATATATATATATTGCAGAAAATTTTCAAAATTCTAAAAAGTTTTGGAAATTTCTAAGATTGATCTCAAAATTTGAAAATTTTCAACTTTTCAAACTCAGAAAAAGCGAGGACAATCTCAGAATTTCTGAAAAAACTTAGAAAATCTGAACATTTTAGAAATTTTACAAATTTCAAAAATTTTGGAAATTTCTGAGTTGTTTCTAGCAAATTTCTGACTACTCAGACTCAGAAATTTTCAGGGGTTTTTTTCTAGAAAGTTTCTGACAGTCTCCTCTTTTTTCTATTTACAATGCCACGAATGTGCCATCGTACAATTCAGATTAAATTACATACAGACAGTGCAAACCCTATCATACAATCCCAGTTGGTAAAATGCCAATAGCACTAAATAGTTAACTTTGTGTTGTCACTAATTCCACCAGGATGAGAAGTACTGGTCCAGGAGGAAGAAGAACAACCTGGCAGCGAAGCGTTCCCGCGATGCGCGGCGGCTGAAAGAGAACCAGATCACGGTGCGGGCCTCCTTCCTGGAGCGGGAAAACGCCGCGCTGAGGCAGCAGGTTGCTGAGCTGCGGAAAGACTGCGGTCGCTGCAAGAACGTCTTGGCCCGCTACGAGGCCAAGTATGGCCCTCTGTAAAAACAAAAACAAGCAAGAAAAAAAAATAGAAAAGAAACGGCGACGAAAAAAGAACGAAATAAAAAGAAATCTAGAATCCAACGAGACAGAAGCAGAACTCCCCTCCCCGCAGAATCCCAACACGAGACACAAACCTAAATTTGCAATGTTGTCTTCACCGACCTCCGGTAGAGCTCCGGCTGACGTGATGATGCTGGAGGTTTGGACGCACGCTGTCAGGTGATGGGGGTGCGACGGGAGCGGTGGTCGCAGGAAGGCCTGTGGAGAGCGCCTGGCTCCTACACTGAAAGAAGTGGTCGATTGTGGGTGTGGAAAAAGTCATAAAGTGTAGAAAAAGAGGAAAGCTGGTGCAGCAGAATCTCTCTCTCGCACACACACGCACACACTTCGGTTTTATCACCACACACTGCTTCTTGGAGGACCAAGTCGTGGACAGGCTCAATCAGGCTAATTAAACGAGCCGGAGTTAGCTTCATGTCGGTACTGCTAACAGGGCGGGCTGCTATCGGCGGGCTTCAGTCCCAGTTCTTCCCCGTGTTTACGTCGTGTTTTTGTGTGTTCTTCGTGTGTGTAACTCATCATTGCACTTTTTCCCTTAAACACACACACACACTCCTACACACACATTAGCTGTGTGAGAACAGGTAGCCGTTAGCCGCCTAGCTCACTTTAAAACTGCAGAAGAGGGGAAAAACACAGTAGCTTCCTCATAGAGGATTATAAGAGGGTGTTGAAGTCTAGTAAATTCTGAGTTGTATAAAAATGAAGACTGTACAAATCAAGAAAGAAAAGTCAATTCTTATGTCAGCCAGACGGTCTAAGTTTGACGAACTCAGAGGCCCTCGTTCGTGGAGGGGTATGTTAAAACGTAGAGATGTTTATTTTACTGCACACTGCAAGTAGAGGGCGCTAGAGTCACTGTAACCCCACCAAAGGTGTCGTGACACGGGATTGATTTCTTCTCCTGTCTTTTTTTTTTTTTTTTTTTTTTTTTTTTAAAAATTTAGCCAGGGCCCAGAGCCCGCGTGCTTGTAAATAATATATATCACGATTTCTATTTCCTAAGACAGGGACTATGAAATGTGTCTTTGTTAAACCAATAATATCCTAATGTTTGCCAAATAATGAGTGCTGTATCCTCTCTGATGGTAATAACACATCTGTTAATTGTGATGTACAAAACCAGTTTTTTCATTCTTTAAGAAACAGCTATACTATGAAAACCAATGACTGGGCAGGGAATTCAATGGATAAACTGTGTTTTTGGACGTTTTTCAAACTGATTTCTAAATGTCTTTGTTATTTCCTCCAGGATATATGACGCTCTGCTTTACCTCATTCAGCACGTCCTACCAGGGCCAGTCCAAGGTTTTTAGTAGAACTTGACACAAGGCCCCACTTGCAATTAAGTCTCACAAGCGTAATTAAAAGACATTTAATTAAACAATCCAGCAGAGACTGAATTGTACATGAATGTGAGCTCCACCTCAGATATTTTTAAAAATGTCTTAAATATTTCTTTTAAAAAATCCTATCAAATTTTAAAAATCAAATGTATTAATTCCACTTGTATGAAGGCATAACACATTTTGTACGTTTTCTTTTTCTAAATAAAACAAACTAAGTTAATTTTAAAAATGTAAAGCTATTAAAAATGAATCATTAGTTTTAAATTGCGACTCCACCAGAGCTATCAAACTTAATGTATATTTCTTTATATATATAAAACATGACTGAAATTAAATTGAAAATTTAAAAAAATGGAAGTTATCTTAAGCTTAAAACTCTGAAATCGTGGCTCACGTAAAAGCCACGATTTCTCACAATCATGAGAAATGAGCGTAAACATTGGCTGCTGACATATATCAGCTGGAATTAGCGCGATAGTGAAAGGGTTCTTGGGGGGCCCCCTGCTGGCCTGGGGGGCCCAAAGCAGTGACTTAGCCTGCTTTTTACCTGGGGCCGCTCTCCTTCCCATTCTGATTGGATTCATTTTTAGCAGAGCTAAAGTCGGGTTGGTTGAAGCAGAAAGCACATAAGAGGCAGGTTGGTTGTTAATGGCGCAAACTTTGGTTGAATTCCTTTTTTTTTTTTTTTTTTTTTGCCAAAATAGCCGAACCTGTTTCTAATTCAGCATCACAGACTGTTAGGGGTTTCTACATTTTGTAATCGGCTGGTTTGGGCTCCTTCTCACCGTATTCTCCGGAAAGATAATTAACGTGGCAATAATACTCTGCTATGTAATGCCTGTTTCATTTTAAGTAACAATGTTCTGTGTAAAACGTGCTATGAATAGAAATGTCCCCAAGTCGTTGTGCTTCCAGTTTTTGGTCCTCTTTCCTTAAGGATCTTAATGCATGAAAATCCAGTAAAGCTCGTCTTTATTTTCTCTTGTAAGTGTCACACCAAGTGTACTTATGTCTGTAAAACCATCACTAAATATAGGATGTGTTTTTGGATGCCTAAGATACTTACTCTGTAAAACAAAAATAATAAAAAGAGATGTCCTGTGCTTATGATGGGCACAACAGCACCAACTGTCTCAGCTGAAAGCGGTATCTTTTTCTAACTATTATAAGGATTGACTTCGATTTACTACAAATTGAATCATGTCAACATTATACACTGGATCAGTCGGTGCTTTCTGTGTTTTCATAAAGGGTAATAACGTTCTCGATGGTGTAGTATAAAAGACACTTTTAGGGCATCGTGCGTTTTTCTTTCTGCCTTTTAGACAATTCAAACATTTATTTGAATTCTTTCCACTTAATTAAAAACACGTTTCTCCCAAAAAAGAAAAATGGGTTGAAATTTAATGCCACGACAGGCGTTTTTAGTATAAAATAAAAACATAAAAATTCTTTGCGCACAGCATGCAGCTGTCTCTTTCATTCCGATGTGAAGCACCTTAAAATATAATTTATAATGTAAGAAATGATACGAGATTGAAACAAGTTAAAGATCCTCAACTTACACACATGGCAGCTTGTTTTGTTTTTTTAGGAAAGGAAAATAGCAGCAGTCTATCAGTCGATTATTGCTACACATAGATCCTCCGTCTTTAACCAAATCTGTTATCGTTTTGTGATCAAGGTCTTGAACTTTTTCAAGATGTTTAAAAAAAAGAGAGATTACACAATGAAACAGTAATGCTATTAGTTGAAAATCTGGAGCTCAGTTTAATTTCTCAAATATGAACAAGTTAAATCCTGTAACCAGGTTGGAATGCAAATCTGGATCAGTTCAATGTTACTGTTTACTCGTTAAAGTGCTCCTGGGAAAAGAAATCGTCAAATGTTTCAATGTGTTTTTTGCTTTCTTCTCTTTTTTATATAAACATGTTTTTTGTAATCCCTCTATCTGATACATGCAGCTGTCATAATATGTAACTGTACCTTGTTATATGCATATAAAATAAAGTGGAATTTAATGACGTGGGCTCCGGTTGTGATTTCACCTGAGACATCGAGCGGCTGTGGCGGAGCCGGCCCGAGGTATAAGCGTGCTAAGCAGCAAATGTACCTGTAAGGACCTCTAATTAAACCAGTAACTGGGAGAAAAATAACACTGATTGCAAAAATTTATTCTACCTCCTTAAACATGTTTTATCGAGCACAGTTTCCTTGATGAATAAAGCAAATTTACTGATTTGTCAAACAGTTTAAGGAATTCCTTGTTGACTCACCACATGAAGTAAAGTGTGATAAAAATCTGTCAACAAAAAATATAATTCAATTGATTTTTATAACTTGAACTTTAACTAAAAACGACTGATTTAATTATGCTTATGTGGTTCAATTCTTAGAGTGGAAATATTTGCCAATTAAAACCAGTGAGTTCCCATTGGCTAGAATTTAGTATAGATAAAAATATAATTCAACTCTACTTTTAATAATAATTTTGAGTTGATAATTTTTAAATAAGTAAAATGTAATTACAATTTTTTAAAATCAACATAATAATATACGAAGCTATACACACTTTTTTTTAAATTAACAGGCTATATTTTTGTAAAGATTAATTTAGCCCAGTAACGCCTTTTTGAGTGTAGTTGACGTCATCTTCAGTGGAATAGTGTGTAAACAACCAAGCGGTGGGGCGCTGGGCTCGGGGGCCCTGTTCAACTTTGAGCCGCCCCTGCTACCGAGGGACAGCAAGGAAACTGCTTTGGAAGGCGGACTAAGGTTTCGTCCCGAAACCTTTTATGCGAAGCACATTCATCCCGAGCACACACATCCGACATGGCGGGGTCACGTTTATCCTTTCCGGCAGCCGTTTCTTTTCTTTTCTCGTCCATGTCGTCTCTTGCCGCTCATCAGTATTCCAGAGGAGTAGGAGATGTTGCGTAATGATCACATCGGCACACACGGCGGAGCTGCGTTGCATAACAGCAGCAGCCTCAAAGACCAGCGGGATGTGTGTGTGTGTATTGAGATAGCAGTGAAAGGGGAGGACTGGTGAGGTTTGGGAGAAAAGAACTGAAGGCAAACCAGATGGATAAGGAAGGGAGGGAGGGGGAGAGACGAACAGCCTCCATGTCTTGCATGTTGATGTTTTCACCCGTACATTTTGCTCTGCAGCGCTTCCCTCAGATCAACGAGCCCAGCCTTTTTTTTTTTTTTTTTTTTTTTTTTTGGTTTTTTTTAAAACAGGTGGGTTTCGTTTGGAAAAAAAAAGTAA
>NW_015113931.1:78608-112347 GCF_001443285.1 Poecilia latipinna | reverse complement strand
TCTTTTTTTTTTTTCCCCCCTTCCTTTTTGTCTGCCCCGCTTCCCCCCGAACCAAGGGCCCCGCCTTTTTTTTTTTTTTTTTTTTTTTTTTTGGATAGATTGACAAGAGTGCTGCTGGCTGATGAAATGTAAAGTAATATCTGCTGGGAAGAGTCCAGCTGATGTGGGTGGTGATTGGTGAGCAATCTGGCTGCTCACCATCCAAGAATCCTCAGTTTTTTGTTTTTTTTTTGTTTTTGTTTTTTTGTTGCTTTGAATTATTGATCAAACGTTGGCTTGAATTTGTTTACTGCGATAAGAGGACTCATTACCGCTTCAATCAATCATGCAGAAATCTAATGTTTGTGATCGGCGAAAGGCCCAGCTTTCAACAGGAAGAAGAAGAACTAGAAGAAGAACGACAAGGACGCGTTGGTTTCCATGCTTTTTTTTCTCCTTTGCCAGTCTTGGTTTTTTTTATTATAAACTTAAAAAAAGAATCTGATACAATAAGAAACTGCAGTAGTAACTCCCCCCCCCCCCCTTTTCCCCGGGGGGGGGGACAAAAAAAAGGGCTTTTTTTTTCCGGGGGGGAAAGGTTCATTGGACATCTACAGGGTGAACAGGTCAGATACAAAATAGGAAAAAAATAATAAAATACAGGGAGGAAACAGAGCACTATTTATATATATATATATTATTTAAACTCTTAATCTATTAACTTTTACATGTTAAAGTTTACATAGAAAATAAGATTCTTTTTTTTTTCTTTTATCACAATTAAATAGTCCCAGGTGCAAAATAAACTGCACGCAGTGGTACAAGCAAAGGACATCAGAATACAAAAAAAAATAAATATCTTCTTCTCCATCTTCATCAATTATCCACCCTGCTTTTACAGCAGCCTGCGTTTGAAACACCATCCAATGCAGGTTTTGCCCCACCAAAATACAGAAGTGAAGAAAAATCCCATAATGTTTTTCTTTCAGACACGCATGAATTTGAACGTTTCTCTTCTCCGCAGGCTATTTAAACCAGGGTGGACAATTGGATCTGGACCACATTCACTTTTATACTTTATTTTCCTCCAACCTCAATTCTCTCACAACTGCATGTGACAAACCGGAAGCAAATTCCTGGGGTTTGCTTTGTAGGGTCCAGAGAGGTAGAAACCCCCCAACCCCCCATTGGATCTTGAAGGGCGGTGGAAGAATTACAGGATGAGCGTCGGTGTAAGCAAAGACGGAGGGCAATATGGCTTTTGTTTAAGAACCTGAAAAGGTTCCGGCAAGAAATAAAAAAAATAAATAAAGGAGGATTTTTCTAAGAAAATAAATCATGTTCAAGCAAAGAATTTAGTCACAATTAGCCGGCTACAGCAGCGTGTTGCAGGATTGATTAACCTTTTTTTGCCACTACAAACTTCAATGTTAGTTTTGGGGAATTTAGCAAGAGATTGTCAAACATGTCGATACCCAATAGACTCTTCAGTTTTATCTTTTCTTAAAAAGATACAAATCTGGCAAAAAGCACACCAAAAATACATTGAAGCTTGAAATGTGACAACGTAGAAAAGTTAAAAGTGCTGTATGTCTGAGAGTGCAGACGGACAAAACACTTTAGGCTAAAGGTGGTACATGTCAGGCAGGAATTAGATGGAAGATTATATTATATTTAAATAAAAAAGGGGGACAAAAACAATATAATCTTAACTCTGATGATTTTTGGTTTACTTGTAAAATAGTACTATTTGCCCCAGGAGAGCACAGAGAGTGATATCTGCCATCTTTTTCCTCCACAGTCCTCACTGTAAACGTTCACTTCAAAACTTAAGAGAATACATTTACCCGTCTTTTACGAGACAAATGCTGTACAAGGTATGTTACACATTCAATACTTTATTCTGTACATCTTTATTTTGTCTCAGTTTGCATATATTCATGATACATTTCCGGAAAGAAAAACAAAAAAAAAAAAGTAAAAGAAATGGGGAAGGGTTTAACTTCAGGATGTACAAAACTAAAGAATCTGAGCATGAGAAGTTTATATACACAATCCTGGAGTCACAATCCCCAACCAATACAAATGCAAAGGGTCATTTGAAGATAATTAAAAAAAATAAACATGAAATTAAGCTGATGTAATTTAGAGAAAATAATTTTTGGGTCCTTATGCCAAATTTAACCAAAATTACAATGCGAAACAAACAATAATAGCTACACCTCAGGAAAAATATTCAAAAATATTTAAGAAAAACCAAAAAGTCTGATGGGATCTTTCCAACACAATGAAATGCAGGTTAGGCTAATCCAATAACCTTCCAACGTTTTTCAGGTTGTCTGAATAAAAATGTGCAACAACGAAGCGAGGGAAAAAGATGGGCTTAGCGCTGATGGCTGCGGTGACATCAGGAGACCCAGTGATAAAGTGCTGAGCGGCTGGACATGTGAAGGTTAACCTTTCCCTGCGGTAACCAATGACAACATACGATGCTGGGAGAAAGAGAGAGAGAGTCACATGTCCGACAAAGCCGTGCACACAGACATCGGTTCTTTATTATTTCTCTCTCTTTTTTTTTTCTTTTTTTTGCAGCTGAGAAAAGACTGAGCAAACCTGGGACTGTACAGAGGTGTTTTCTTTTTTTTTTTTTAAGTCTTGCAACAGCTTGAGAAAGAGACAGCAGGAGAATTTCAAGAGGAGAGGAGAGGATAGTGTAGTGTTTTAGTTTCACCGGGAACGTGCTCTGGGTTTCAACGCGGGACACGCGCGCTTTCCAGTACGCCCCGGACGACGCAGAGGCATCGCGCTCGTCTAGAAGTTTCTCTCCCCGTCTCCCTCCCTCTTCCTCCATGCAGAGGAAAAACCTCTCCTTCATAGTCAAAGTCATGCTAAGCCATTTATCACAATCCGCCGCCGCTGCTGCTCAGGCTGCTGCATCCCCTCCCCAACCTCCTGCTCCTCGCCCGTTCACCTTCACACACTGCTGACTGGAACATCGTGCGCGTCGATGCGTGTGGTGCATTTGTGTCTGCACATTTCCCTGTGTTGTGTTCCCCCTCCACCCCCCACCTTCTTTTTAATTAGAGGTATCGGCATTGTTAAAACTGGAATTTATTTCTCATTTACATTCAAAAAGGTTTCCCCTTGACAGACAATACATTCTCCAGTGCTGCACTTTCTCTCCGCTCGCCCATCATTCATTCCCGCTCATTCCAGCCGCTGATAACAAGCATTGCGTCCGACGATAACGGAGACAAACAACCGTTCCCTCGGTCGAACCATAACAAAACGGAGCAGGACTATACACCCACCCACACACACACACACCACCCCGCCTTCTCCTGTGTATTTGTGGCAAGTAGGGCAGAGCAGATTGCGGAGCAAAGTGCTGAGTTTTCCACAGCAGTCGTTCCCTGCAGGACTTGGCAAAGTCCTTTTTTTTCACAGCATGACAGTGCAGTGCAAAATGGAGCTGCTCTAGAGACGGGTCCGTCGGAGGAGTGGAACATAAATGCTTCACATCACAAAAGAAAAGTAGAAAGAAACTCGCCTCCCTAACCATCAATGTTGACGTGAAGGAGAACAGAAATGAGTCCAGGCAAAACGAATGTCATGTAGAGATACATAACAAAATGTACGTTATGGAGATGTTTATTTTTTATTTATTTATTTATTTATTTATTTTAATCTCTGTAGCAAAACCCACTCTTGACGCGTGTTAGCATTATAATATCTTGTTAGAAAAACTGAAAACAAGTGGAGAGTCACCCATGTCTGCGTCCAAGTGTCTTTGTTCCAGACGAAGGCTTAGTTGGCCAGCACCACAGGCTGGAAAGACTGGCTTGGATATTGCAGGCTGTAGCTTCCCAAACCATCAAACGATGGTTTCTCCACATAAGGGATTCCTCCGCTGCTGCTGAGGATGCCCACGCTTTGAGGAGAAGGGCTGGCAAACGGGTCAAAGGTCGGATTGGAGCCGAGGTTGTGCGAGGGTTGGAAAGGGCTGGCTTGTGGCTGCATTGGTTGGGTGTCTGCGTCGAAGAAAAAGGGGCCCGGGGATCCTGGGTAGACGAACTCTTTGGCGCTGGGGGAGAGCTGGCTGGGGATCGGACCTCCAAGGGAGTGCAAAGAGAGCGATAGGGGCTTGTGCTTTAGCAGCTCTGGTGCTGAGATGGTGGTGGGAGAGCGAGAGAGCATCCTCTGCGAAGGCGGGACAATGACACCGGAGTTGGCCGGCGACCCGGCTCCAGTGCACTTCTTCATTTTGGTGGAACCGAATTTGGTGGCGGCGAAGCTCGCGGTGGTGAAGGTGATGGGCTGTGGACGGGCAGGAGGAAGGGCTTGAGGCGGCTGCTGAGTGGGGAGGTATGGCAACCCGCCACTGGAAGGAGAAGGGGAGGAGGTGTCGGATGAATGGACACCTGGGTCAGTAGGTGTGCTGGAGCTAGGGTAGCTAAAGAGCCCAGGCTGAGCTGTCAAAGGTGTGGGAGAGCTTGACAGGGATGGCAAGAGTGCTGGAGATGCTTGACTTCCAATTGGCACAAACACCTGAGCATCTGGATTAAATCCCAAGCTCTTGGCCTCCTCAGCCTCTGACTCACCTTTGCCTTCTCCGTTAACCGCCTCAGCCCTCTCGCTGTCACAACCCAGGCCTGGAGGGTCCTCCAGGTAAAGCACCTTCACTGCCCCCTTCTCTCCAATCTGGTAGGAGACCTCATAAGGGTCGATCCACACGCTGAGCTCTGCGGGGACATTGGCGCGGACCTCCTCTGTGTCCAGTCCACTTCTTTTGGCAGCTAGCTCCACCACAGGGTCCCTCGGCGCCCCCAAGTGGATGCAGCGGAAAGCGGATCCCCTAAGAGGGGCCTCAGGATACCAGTGTCCCTCGAAGCGGGAGACCAGTATCCTCTCCAGCTCCTCGCCAAAAAGGTCAGCCCGCCGACGAGGCAGCTTGTTGTACAGGTAGGACACAATAAAGTTGAGGGCCACCTTGACCTCTAGATGCATAGTTGCATCCGGTTAGTGCCGTCGTGTGAGCAAAGTGTTAGAGGATGCTGTTGAAAGGGAGGCAGCACAGACGTACCTCCAGCTTACTGAAAAGTCGTTGAATCTTTTAGCGTCATATCGGCAAGGGCATCTCAGAAGCGGGGACCGAGGGTTGCAGGCTGTTTTTAAGTTCTCTAGACGTTCCAGCTGTGGAGACACAAGAAAACTGTGACTCTGATGTTCGGTTGAAGAACAAAAGCAATCACATCTTGAGGTGCTAGACTTGTTAAGTCTGATATACTTAAAGTTCATTTTGAAGTTGGACAGAAGCTACACGATGTTGTCACCATAACAAGGTCCTGACATAATTCTAGTAGTAATCAGGGTTTCCCCCAGCGTATTATAAGCTTGGCAGGACACCAGGCTTCACTTGTCCCCTCACCAGGCTAAGCTTTGTCCATTTTAAGTAGGGTTTTATATACACCAGTAAAAGTGGCAGTGAAGGCCAATTAAGTTAGGTTTGTAGGTGATTCATGAACTAACGCAAACCAGTTTCTGCACCTGCCCATTGGTCTCTCAAGCTTTTACAAAGCCTGCTTGTGAACCTCTGAATTTTTGTAATTTTACATTTTAACACAAAAACCCAGCGGCTCACTGGTGGACTACAGTAGAGCCTCTACCACTGGGCGCAGCAGGTTTTCGGGGGGAGACCCTGGTAATGATAATAATAATAATAATGATAATAATAATAAACTTCTCTTCCTGAAAAGGTAGACTAGGTAGGTTTGGCTGCCACAGAGCTTGACTTTTTTTTTTTTTAGAGGAGTTTTCACTTATTAATCAAGTTAGTCAAGGCTGGAACATTTCAGAAGCTTAATATGAAAATTAATGACTCTCCTGGATTGGCTGCTTTGGAGATGGCAGCCATTAGCCTGTCAAGTAACAGCGACACAATATCCAAGCTGCATTTTCTTTAAAATATTTTAGATATGCTTCATGAAAAAAAAAAAAAAAAAATACACACACAAATAGGCGAATTTTCTGTGAATAATTTGAGTTGCATTCTAAAGAAATATCTACAAAAGGCTGGGGTCGACCGTAGCTATAAAATAGAAAAAACAAAACAAAACAGAAGCAAAATTAACTTACAACAAAGCCTGAAACGACAAACTCACACTGTTGAAAGCCACTGAAAATGTGAGTTTTAAAACAGCCTAATCACCACTTGTTCTGCGGTGTTGGAGTCGCGATTGAAAAGGCCTCCGAGCTTCAGCTTAACATTTGGTTCAATCAACAGAAGCTGGAAGCTGACCCTTTTACCACAGCTGGTTTTGTGCCTCGTCGTTGTGGCCAAAAAAAGGTCAGCTCTGGTCCGCTTTGACCAGAACTGACCTTCCAACAGAAAAGGATTTTGGCTTAAACCTGCCAGTCGAGTTTGAGGGTCTTAATTTTGGATCAGAGGCTTAATTTCTTAGTTGGCATCATCAATGTCAAACTTACTTTACTGCCAACAGAGACACTGGTGTTCCAGTCTGAACTAATGTCTTTGTAATTCCTCGATTCTTCCCGACTTTAACTCAGTTTTCTGTCACCCAAAAGGTGACAGTTTGGGTCAGTTGGGTTGTTCCAACAAGTCAATAATCCCAAATGCATGAAAACTGATTTCTGGTGGCTAAAGCAGGCCGACATCAAGATTGTGGAAAGGCTGAAAATTTACAGACTACGCCGAGTCGACAGCAGCAGGACACCAACCAGTTTAGATTAGCTCTACAAAATGTGATTAGAAACGGGTTTAAATATCCAGTCAAAATAATGCAAATCATGTGGTTATCTGCAACTTGCAGACAAACCATGTGCAGACATTCAAACAAATATTATTGGGAGTGTATGTAAATATAGTTTTGACTGTGAGGATTAGATCAAATTTAAAAAGTTTCTCCTTGTGCACTCGATTTTTGTTTTAAAAATCTTTTGATGGAAACAAAAAGTAGCCATTTCAAAGGCACTGAATTACAGATAAGCACGCCCATGTTGCGTGTGATTCTCTCACTAGCACTGTATTTTAAAAATAAAAAAGAAAATGCATCAAAATGCTAAGGTAAGAAGAGCTGCAATACGTGAAAGTTGATACAGATTCCAATAGTGAATGCATATCTATATTTACTTGTGTTAGCAATAAATAATTCAGCCGATGCCTACGTGTTGTGGGACAAACATGACTCTTTCTCCTGAATCAGCAACTATAAATGGACCGTTTCACTTTTCAAGTACATCAAGCGTAAGACACGCTGATGGATAACAGCAGATGCTGCCTTTGTCCAGCTTCATAAATCCTGCATAATCTGAATGTGATCCCATAAAGTGCTTCTGGCTTAATGCTTCACCAGGATCTGTTCACCAGCAGGGGGACGCAAACTGAAATAACGGCACAAGACACGGCAAAAAAACAGGACAAAAATAAAAACAAAGCAAAAACCAGAAAGTGTTTCGTTACAGAAATCAGAAAATGGCAGGACACTTGGTGGATGGAACACAACTTCCCAGCATGCACCTTCGTCCTTCCTCCCGAACCTGGATGAAAACATACACACACACACACACACACACACACACACACACACACACACACACACACACTTACCTCCCTGACAGATGGGGGATTCAGCGGTTAAGATTAGGAAGGCGGCTCAGATTAAAGACAATTCTAATGTTATCAGGGACAAAGCTCGTGCAGGCCGGCTGCCCGGCCACAGGGCTGACGGCCCCTAAAGGCAAAATCCAAACTCTCCTTTCACATGGCTTTGAAGGAGAAAGATGGGGGTAAGGGTTGTCCGAAAGAGCTATAAATAGGGGGCCTCGTCGTTTTTTTTTTTTTGCACCGTCTGTGGAACAAATGCATCTCAACACGCTTCACTTGAAACTAGTGTCATTGAAGAGAAGGATCCAGAAATGTGCCTTTACTACTGCATGTTGCGCCCCATATGGTAGAGATGCAAGTAAATCCAACTCAAAATAACCTACAGCTTCCTGCTTTAGCCATCAGACACAAGCTGGTTTTATTATTGCAGGGTCTGTTGTTGTAAGTCTGAGCGTCAGCAGGATCAGAGGTGTTGTGTTTGTTTACATGGACTCATTATGGAGCAGTGCTTGCTACTATGAGTCAGGTTAAAGCCCACAGTGTTCAGCACTTTAAATTAATACCAAAAAATAACCTTTTACAAGGATTGTGTTGAAAGGAAGCAGTTGCATAATAGAAGCTTCAAACTATTGCGATTTGTCTTATTGTGTCACATTTCTGCACCCTTTTCAAATGATTTACATTTAAAAATGGTAAAGCCAAAGCATAGACAAATATGCAAACAGAAGAATGAACAAGAAGTATATCCTAAAAGGTTTGCATGGACTGAGACAGAGGGAGATTAGTGTCGGTCTGAAGCCACTGGAACAGAGAGTACACTTACTTAGCTGCCAGTGCAAGTGGAGGGTCCCTCCTTTTTGTTTGTTTTTCTTTTTACAGAAATGCCACTGAAAATTAAATCGTAAAGCTAATGACGTGCTGAGCAGCCTATCGAGGATGCAACCGACCAATGAGAGAGCCTGTCTCAGCATAAACATCCTCGAGGAAACATCCGCGGAACACACTGTAATAAGGCTGCGTTTGGACGGTGTGCGGCTGGAAATGTGCATTGAATAAGGAGGAGAGCAAACAGACAAACGCTCAATTCAGTGTCCGAGCCAAGCACAGCCTTTCCTTACAGACAGAGCTGTGGAAAAACACCAGCACATCCCAACAGGATGCTCCATATATCGACATTAAGGAGAAATGTCTCCACTTCAAGCACCGGGTGACGTGTACGTACTCACCTATCAGTGATAACGATGATGTCCGAGCTTGATTTGCGCTCCTGGTTCTCTATATTAATTCCCGTATAATTAATTTGAATTCAAGGCGGAGGTGACAGTCCACGGGTTCGCGAGCTTGATATTTTCTCCACACGTTTCGGTATTTTCCCCCTTTTGCCACCGCAGCTCTAATTATCTGACGTACTTTGCCTCCCGGTGACACTTTGCTATGGAGGTGTCTGCTGAAACTTTACTGTTTGACAACCCGGCGTATTTATACACTGTGAGTCGCCCACACCCCTGTGACGACAGGGACTACTTTTTTGCTCATCATGAATGATGCATACTTCCTTTTTATTATTATTATTTTTGAGGACTTATAGTCATCTACCAGTCATATATGATTACAGTTTCTCTCTAAGGCAATTGCTTTCAATAAATATGCAGCCTCATTAAAATAAAAGAAACACAAATATTATTCTTTTTAGACAAAATCTTTCAAACGAGACGAAAAATAGTGCCCAATTTTGGCATGTAGTATATAGTATTATTTTTGTAGGCACTAGCTTACACGGCGGAGAGACATTTTTCTTCACTGAACAATTTACTAAAAATACTAATAGTGATAGCAACAGAGTTTTTATTGGCTGATATGGAGGAAGACCACCGGTTTATTGGTCAGCAGCAGCTGAAGCGAAGTCAGTTTTGGCAATGGCTTATGGGATATGATGTTCCTAAAGATTCCAGTAAATGTTTATGTTTTTCACTGCGGTGAGCATTTATTTAAATTTGTTATAGGTGTTCAAAAAGACTTTGACTTCACATCAGCTGTTTCTGAAATAACATAGTCTTAGCTTTACAATACAATATTAAAACTTATTTAGAATAACAATGACAATAAACCACAGAAGAAAATAATAAAAGTACAAACATTTAAAACATGTGAAATGCTAATTAATTACCAGTTTGATTATTATTATTTCACAGTGAATGAGGAAAGAAACTGATAATGCCTTTCTGATCATATTTATTTGTTCTAAACGAAACAAGCTGGGAGATTAAACTCAATTTAAGTGTGAGACACCAAAAAAAGAAAGTACAGTAAGACCAACTCAGTCACAATCATGTGAGCAAGGTTGTGTGTATCATCAGAGAGGATTATGAAACACACCCTTGGACAGAGCAATAAAACACCCAGCCTCCCTAAAAAAATAAAAACTGACTGAAGAGCCAAATTTAACAATTGTGTGTAGTGATTTCCCCTAAAATAAATTTCACCTGGTATTTAAGAACTTGTGCAGTAATCTGAGTATTTTTTTAAAAAAATAATCTAATAAGCACAGACGTTTTTAAACAAATCTAAAAGCATAACAAGGGGACTCACAGCTCACCGTTATGGGCAGCTTCACGTTGTACCATGTTTTGTATTTTGGCCACTCTTGAAAGATTGTTAAAGGAACTAATCAACCTGAAGTAAAGATTTTTGTAATTTTTTCCTAAATGTCAGATGAGACAACGGTTGTGCTTTTTGACAACAATAACAGAAAGCAAATTTGGAGGAAAAATATCCAACCAGAAAGATGTCAGAGGTTTTCTGGCTGTGTACAAACAGGATAGGGCTTTAACCAGATTTGGTACATTCAATATAATATGGGGATATCCAACTTGTGCACACAATTCTTGTTATAAAAATATTTGAAGCTTGTTGTTTAATTGTTGCACTCTAAAAAACCCGAACTATTCAAACGCGTCAATAAAAAAACAAAGAACTAAACATTATTTATTACACAGATTTTTATGGGTGAAACATATTTTATATTAAGTATGAAACACATGAACAAATAAATCAAGGTCACGAAGAAATTAAAAATCACAATTTTGTCTAAAATTAGATGTGAAATTGAATCTTAACTCCTCTTTCTTGAAATCAGTTGCTGACGTGATGAAAGTGCGACACGCCGCGGAGAAGAAACTACAAAATGGCGTCTTACTGCACGACTGTAACCAGACTCCGGGTGAGAAGATGTGTTTATACTTTTACAGGGCTGCTTTTAAACATGTAGTTAATTAACATGATCGACTACAGTCAGCAGAAGTCAGGCGGTGTCTGATAACGAGTCTTCGGCCGCTGCTATTCGCAAGGTGAACGCAAGGTTACGTGTTTTACGACGTGATTTAACTCCTGGCGGCTCAGCGAGTCACATAAGTTCACAGAGACTGATGAACTGCTCTCACGCGCGCATGAATGAGATTTAATAACGGTCTGACGAGCACGACGAAATTAAAATCCTTTGACAATGCGTGTTGTAATATTTCCAGATTCAGGTCTTGTTTACGTTTGTCCTGCGTCAATAATTTGCATATGTAAACCTCAAAGATGGGTGCTAAATTATAGGAGGCAAGTTTTTTTTCTTGGGTTGAACAAGTTAAAGTTAGTAAGAATTATTCAAACTTTAATGAAGCGCTTTTTTTTTTTTTTTTACTGGCAAACAAGTTTTGTTTGGTAGGAGTTTAATCATCATTTAATTTCCAGAATCCTTATTTGACATGACATCTTTTAAAATTAAAATGTAAGCAAAACGTTTTTTTTTTTTTTTTTTTCAATTGATCCTTTTTTTACACTGTAGTTTGAGTGATAGGAAATGAGATGGGCCTCATTTCCTATCAGAAAAAAAGCTTCTTGGTTGAATAACAATAATTTATCTAGCAATTTTCATAGATAAAATCCAAAGCTTCATGATAAAATATTAATCACAATAGTTTTATTGCCGTTTTTAGTGTTTTGTGTCATTTCATCCCTTTTATTTTCACTTTAATTGTACCGGAAACAAGTCTCATGCTTTACAAGTTTGAAAAGATTTACAGAAGAAGTCTTTCTTTTAACATCTCAGAGAAAACACAGCATGTTAACAGGAGTCCATATACTTTTTTAATGGCTTTATTATAAAATGCTAAAGTAAAAACTTGAAATACAGATCATAATAGAAAAACTGTGTTAAAAACCCTTTTCTTTCTTACCGTTTTCCTGGAGAGAGAATGTGTGTAGATCAGAGACTGACAGTATTTCAGATGTCTTGGTAACCTTGGTTACCAGGTTGTGAAAATGTTTAATCCGGTCAGAGTTATCAAATTACCCAGAGTTCAGTGGGTGGGTGAGGCCGGTCTGCTGCAATATGAGCTGCAGGAACCTTCACCCAGTTTTCTCAGAGAGCAGCGATGGTAAAAATGCAGCACAAACAAATAACCTTAAAGCGCCTCTGATCATCCGTCGCAGTGCCGCACTTCTGTTTAGCTCTGAAGTGTAATTGCTGTGACAAAACACTTTTACTTATTATATACGTGAATAAATGTTTTGCTCTCATTGTGAAAATCTGACTGAGCTGTTTACGGATAAGAAGGAGCATTTTTATTTGTGCAGCCAACTGCACTTTAACCAGCGTTAGTGTTTTTATTCCTTGTCTTGTGTAATAAAAATTCCTCTCTTACCAACACTTTGCTTTACAACAAATTTACAACAAATGCTTTGATGAAGTTCTGCTTTTATTGTCCTGTGTGACTTGCTGCCTCTCCTGGTCCAGCTGGCTCTCGGAACCGGGGCGAGGCGGTTTCATGTCGCCGCCGTTTTGAGCGCCAGGGCCGGGGCGGCCATGAGCCGCTTTGAGCCCGGCTCCAGCATCGGCTACGGGAAGATGCACGAGAACATCGGCATCGTACGCAGGAGGTCAGCGGTTCCACAAACTGTGACGTTGCTCTACAAACTCCTCTGTATTTTAAATGGGACTTTATGACGTAGCTGAACACACGAGTGACATTTTTGATGACATTACTTAAAATCTACCACAACCAACTTCTTCAGAAGTCAGCGATAGTAAAAATGTTTGGTTATTATTAAGCGGTTTGTCCAAACTGCCACATTAGACTCCAAATTAGAAGTTACCGCTAGTCATATATTGATGTTCAAATTCTTTAAAATATTTAAATATGATAAATATATCAGCTTCACACCACTGTTTCTCTCTGTAGTTTGCAGAAATGCTTAAATAACGGTGGCATCACGTCCTGCATGTGAACCCACACGTATCATCTGTCTTATTGAATTTTAAAGCCTGTTTGTAATTGTCATCTTCTCTTTCTTGATAAATTATTCAAATAGTTTTATTGCCGACTGCTTCTGCTTTATTTACAAAGTACATCAAAGCAACTGCGATAAAATGCTTCACAGATAAAAAATCAATAAACATTTAAAGTATGGAAAGGAGAAAAGACATCAATACTCTCTACTTAAAAACTTACAAAGATATGGACATAAACTAAACCGACAGGCTAAACACTGGGTAATCAGAGATGTAGCTAGGGCGGGGCATTTATCGTATCGTTTATCGCAATATATTACCATTTTCATGATAAATTCCAATGAATGAGGTGTAAAACCCCAAAAAACGTCCATATTGTTGGGATTGTTTATTTTATTATTTATTTCCACAGTTTTTTTGAAAGTACCAATAAATGTCAATAAGCTTAAAAATGTTATTAAATGCAGTTACTGTGCATTTAGTGGTACAAATCCCACTTCTTTATGATACTGTTGTCCAAAAGAATCATATTACAAGTTTATCCAGAGCTGTATTTGAGTTTGTGGAGCCATTCAGTCAAAGTTATGTAAAAAAAGAAGTAATAAAAATTCTTACTGTCACTTTTACCATCATTACAATAGTACCACAAAATATCATGATGGTCAAATCCCATATTTAGATGTTGACGTTGTCCCATCCAATCCCTGAGATAAAACGTCAGGGTGAGAATTTAATTCCTTAGACGTTGAAAATCTGGTGAAGACAAAAACCAAGAAACTTGCAGCTGAAATGCAGATGAGTTGAACAAAATCCTGTTAAAATTCAGTAAAGTTTAAAAAAAAAAAAAATTGAAATCCTTCCTAAACGCTCTCCCACGATCCTCCACGGCAGGCTCGGCAGGCCCCTGACTCTGTCCGAGAAGATCGTCTACGGCCACCTGGACAATCCGGCGGGGCAGGAGATCGACCGCGGCCGCACCTACCTGCGCCTGCGTCCAGACCGCGTGGCCATGCAGGACGCCACGGCCCAGATGGCCATGCTGCAGTTCATCAGCAGCGGCCTGCCCAAGGTGGCCGTCCCCTCCACCATCCACTGCGACCACCTGATCGAAGCTCAGATTGGAGGAGCTCAGGACCTGCAGAGGGCAAAGGTGAGCCGAGGCCAGAGGAGGATTGGCTTCCTGAACCGCAGCGACACGTTTTAGCTTCACCAGCTTCTCTGTCGTGCTTTGCAAATTCACAGCGAACATCAGAACAAAGTGTGCACCACTAACTCTAAGAAAATGTTCATGAAAACTCATAATCTAGTTGCTTCCTTCTGTTCCCTGAAAACAGGAAGTGAACCAGGAAGTGTACAACTTCCTCGCGACTTCCGCTGCTAAATATGGAGTCGGCTTCTGGAAACCAGGCTCAGGGATCATCCACCAGGTACGGCGTTTACACTAATGTACGATAAATCTGTTCTTGTTTGATGCTTTGCTTATTTCCCTTGAAAATTGTAAAATGCTTGAATTTCAATGAGGTGGTTTCAAGGTTTGGAAAATGCTGGATTTCCATACAACGTCCTTGAAAGTGCTTGAAACTGCACAGTTTTGTAATGAAGTGCAAATATAACATTTGATAAATTTAGGAAACATTTTCTTGTAGTTAAACCAAGATATAAAAAAAAAAATTAAAAGAGACGTACACATTTTTCCCCAAACGTCTGATTTGTCTGATTTTCCTAAAGTTAAATCAGAAAGTTAAATTTCTCTCGTTTTTTTTTAGGTCGGTTAGAATTACCAAAATTATTCCTGTTTACTAAATACCAGAAAACTTAGGGAGAACTTTTTTTTTCTTCTAGATTTTTATGTAACTTTCTCAGACCAGACGGGTCTGCAGGGTGAGAGGCGATTCAAAACTTAAAATTAGTTGTATTTTAGTTTATCTTGTCCCTGGTGTTTAATGTGGAATACTAATGCAAGGCATTATTAACATTAATAAATTATATGATATACAATAGTGAATTGAAAAAGTCTTCTTTAGTTCATTTGTATTGTTTTTATCTCAAAAGTGTGATGCTGGAAAAAGTGCACAAAACATGAAATTTGATCGTTCTGGGTTTTTTATTATTATTAAAAAAATAACTCATCCACTCTTGAATTTTGTTTTTAAGGACAAAAGAGGGAGAATAAACAACCTAATTACATTTTTGTGTTGAGAAAATATGTCCTCATTTTCCGCTGCCTAAACAGATCATCCTGGAGAATTACGCCTATCCGGGGGTGATGCTCATCGGGACCGACTCCCACACGCCCAACGGCGGCGGCCTCGGCGGCATCTGCATCGGAGTGGGCGGAGCCGACGCCGTCGACGTCATGGCTGGAATCCCGTGGGAGCTCAAGTGTCCCAAGGTGTGTTTTAATTTCAGCTCGCATTTCAAGAACTTTTATTTTTGTCTTTGCCCATGTTTCTCCTCAAAGTTTTCCAAGCGTTTTCCTGCCTGTGTGGTTTTTCTCCGTAGGTGATCGGAGTGAGACTGACCGGGACGCTGTCCGGTTGGACGTCCCCGAAGGACGTCATCCTGAAGGTCGCCGGCATCCTGACCGTGAAAGGCGGCACGGGGGCCATTGTGGAGTATCACGGACCTGGAGTTGACTCCATTTCCTGCACTGGTGAGATTGAGGCAAAGGGAAAATCCTAATGTGTTATAAATTAAACGCAGCGATCAAAGACAAAACGTTGTGGTTCTGATTTTGATGCAAGAAGCAATTTGGATCCGTACCTTCACTCTGAAATTCGTCAAATGTTGCCAACAAATCTGTCATAGGTGGAGGTGGAAAACTCAAAATGATTTTTTTGTTCTACGTTTAGCCTTCCTGTTATCTCCCGAAAGTCTCGCTCTCTTTTTCTTGCTTTCTCTTGTAAAAACACAAATGACAGAAAATAGTTTAAAAAAAATTCTGTCATTCCTTCTGTAAGTTGTACGATGAATTGTTAGAATCAAATTATGAGAATATTTCTTTCTAATTATGGGAAAATATGCAGAATATTAGCAGAATAAAGGCACAGTTATAACAGAAGAACATCCTAAAAGTACAAAAAAGTCATTTTAATAGAAAAATTTGACAATTTGTGATTGGTCTTTTTCTTATTTTTTATAGCGTTACATCTGTAGCGATTAAAAACTATACATTGACACGTTGCAGGAATGGCCACTATCTGCAACATGGGCGCTGAGATCGGAGCCACCACCTCGGTTTTCCCCTACAACCACCGCATGAAGACCTACCTGCAGAAAACCGGACGCCAAGGTCCGCGACTCGCCGTCCGCCTCCGATTCTTCGGTCTCCGTCGGCCTCACCTCCGTTTCCTTCTGTCCTCCAGAAATCGCCTCGGCTGCCGATGAGTTCAGAGACGACCTCGTTTCTGATGAGGGCTGTGAATACGACCAAGTCGTCGAGATCAACCTCAGTGAGGTGACTTACAGGGATTTAGTGGACAAACGACTCTCACTGCAAAAAAAAAACAAAAAACGCTTTCTGGTCTAGTTTCTATTGAAAATATCTTAGTACACTTTGAATAAGACAAACTAGCTTACAAGCATGAAATAGGAGCTGGTTTTGAGTCAATAATTCCTTAATATTGATGAGAAAGTGGAAATAATCTGCCAGTGGAACAAGACATTTTAACTTACATGAGAACAATGTCTTGTTCCACTGGCAGGTTATTTCACTTATTACTTCATTTTTCTTTTTAAAAGCAATATTAAGGAATTATTACCTTGAAACAAGATCCTATATCTTGCTGAAAAGTTACTTGTAATCTGGTTTTTTTTATCTTAAGTGTGCTAAGATATTTGTAGGCCTGTCACAATAAACAATCGATTGATTAATTTCCTGATAAATTAAAAGAAACTCAATAACTTTCATTTGCTTGATTCATCATCCTCCTGTTTTCTTTCTCTTTTTACCAAAAACTGAATGATAAACTTCTTCCGTCTGGTGTTTTAGTCTCAACTAGCCCTCTTTTGAATGATAATTTTATTAACAGAGACTTTATAATTCATTTTATTTGTAGTTTCTGTTGTTTTCTTTGTTTATCTTGGATATTTAAAATGTTTTCCAGTTCCAGTCTTTAAATCCTCATTAGAGTTTAAAGGTTATTGATCCTTGAGAATTTGTTCTTGCATTATTGTGCCACTATCACTATTATATATTATATTATGTTACTATTATATAATTGAAAATGGTCTCAAAACAACAAAATCATTGTTTATCGCTATAAGTTTTGGGTCAGTTAATCATGACAGGCCTGGATATTTACACTAGAAACGAGGTCAGAAATGCTTGCTAAGACTTTGAGGTTTTTTTTTGCAGTGCAGTTCAAGGGTCTCATTACTTTTCTTCTTCGTTGCTTTTCCAGCTGAAGCCTCACATCAACGGGCCGTTCACCCCCGACTTGGCCCATCCCGTGTCTGAGATCGGAGCCGTTGCTAAGAAAAGCGGCTGGCCCCTGGAGGTTAAAGTCGGTGGGTATTTGTGGCGCGGCCGTATCGCCTTACGCTCTCCCTTAATGCTTCGTTCAGTGAAATCAGACACTCGGGTCTTTGTTCCTCCTCGCCGCGGTATTGACCAGATCCCGTTTCGGCTCGGGTGTGACTCCGGTCCTCTAAAGTCACCTTGAGCGCTGCGTGTCAGACGAACAAGCATCTGCTTCTCGTCCGTTGTTGATTTGACGTTTCCAAATTTTCGAACCCAAACAGGTCTGATCGGCAGCTGCACCAACTCCAGCTATGAGGACATGGGCAGAGCCGCCTCTCTGGCCAAGCAGGCCCTGGACAAAGGCCTGAAGTGTAAGGCCCAGTTCACTGTCACGCCGGGCTCGGAGCAGATCCGCGCCACCATCGAGAGAGACGGATATGTGAGTCAGAAATACACAGGAAGAGAAAGAAAGTTCAACTTTTTATGAGACATCAAACATTTTAAAGAGGTATTTTTACTCTCAGACCACCGAAATAAAACTCTCTTAGAGCTGCAAATGTGACATGACTTAAAAAATATTAAAAAATTATAATTTCAGATGAATTTCTACTATAGTTTATTGTAATTTTTCAAGAATCATTTTATTTCTATTTTTAGGATTTAAGATACAGATAGATATAAAATTTTGTAAAACAAAGATGGATCTTTTTTTTTCCTGTGGAAAATGATGTAAAAACGTTAAAAGCACATGTATTCCAACCTACTGACAAAACAGAACAGATTTAAAAGCATACTAATGTTACTTTAGTGTCATTTTCTGTGGAAATTTAATGCAAATATTGTAGGAATGAACTGAAACCTGAGATTGTTTTCATAATTTCTAGCCAAAGTGATTAAGAGCCATTGTGAAAGGTGTGAAAAGCCACTGGTTCAGGTTGCAGACCCCTGATCTGATGTTTTTTTTGTTTTGTTTTTGTTTTACCTTCTGAAATAAATGTCATTTATGTCTCAGGCCAAGATTTTGAGCGATGTTGGAGGAGTCGTTCTGGCGAACGCTTGCGGTCCGTGCATCGGCCAGTGGGACAGGTACGCGCCTCGTTTATAAGACCTGATTCAGACTCGGAGCAGAAAAGCTGGTCTGATGGCTCCTGGCTTCGATGTTGTGGTTTTAACAGAAACCGTTTCAAAGTTTATGCAACGATTTAAAGACTAAAGAGCCTTCCACACAAAGCGGGATTCATTTCCTCTTCTGAAGGCAGCGAGTGCATTTGGATTCAGTCCAGTGCAACTCTTTGACTTCAGACGTCACTTGATTAGAAAATGTGGTCCATTTCTTTGAAAAGTTCACTTTGGTATAATTACAAATGTCCTGTAAAGGCATCAGCTTTACTGTGATACCCCTAAATAAAATCCAGTTGCTTCCCACACTCTGATCTCTTCCTTCCAGGTCACCATGTGCTGCTTTTTGTTGCTCCAGCATGTAAAATCTCAATAAAATACAGTTTGTTTGTTTGTTATGTGACAAATTGTGGAACAGTTAAAGGATCGTGAATTTGGTCGGAGTGTTGTGTAACTCAAAAGAAAAATATATCTAAACTAGTTCTAGATGTAAAGTTATGAGTATGTTTTGTCGTTCTTGTGAAAATCTGGACAAATTATTACAATCTTGTTTTTATTTTTAATCTCGTTTTCAATCTCAAATGATGATCATAAGCCAAAGCGACAGACCTCAATAGCTTCAGCTAAGCAAGTCGTGTTACTTTGAAACAAGATAAGTGTTTTTTTTTTAATCTCTTATGGAAAAGTCAGTGGGTTGTTTTATTGTATTTATCGGTTAAGTTATGTTTTGAGTTTTATTTGCTCCCTTTTTGTTGTTTTTTTGCAGGAGAGACGTTAAGAAAGGAGAGAAGAACACCATAGTGACGTCCTTCAACAGGAACTTCACTGCCAGGAATGATGCCAACCCGGCGACTCACGCTTTTGTAACTTCTCCTGAAGTAAGAGCTCAACACAAAGGAGGAAGTTAAAAAGTTTAAAATCATAAAGTTCTTATTTTTTTAATGCACATCAGGGAGGATTGACACTTTCTCTCTAAGTTTTGCTGCGTTTTGCTGTAATCTCTCGCAGATCGTCACAGCTCTGGCTCTGGCCGGGACCCTCAGCTTCAACCCGGAGACCGACTACCTGACGGCCCCCAGTGGGGAGAAATTCAAGCTGCAGCCTCCCACAGGCGACGAGCTCCCGTCCAGAGACTTCGACCCGGGCCAGGACACGTACCAGCACCCCCCTGCTGAGAGCGCCTCGGTCCAGGTGAGGCACGAAGGCTTAACGATCAACATCAGGACTCTCCAGAAGTCGTGACGTTTTTGACGTACAGACGGAAGAGCTCTCGTTTTGACCCTGTTTTGTTGCCGTACAGGTAGACGTGAGCCCCTCCAGCACGCGTCTGCAGCTGTTGGAGCCTTTCGACAAGTGGAATGGGAGAGATCTGGAGGACATGAGGGTCCTCATCAAGGTGAGGGAGACGTATTTAGCTCACAGGATTATCGCAGCAAAGCTGTAAAGTGTGTCTTGTTAGAGGAATTGTTCTGGGAACAGAGAAAAGTATTTTTATTCTGAGCCAGATTAACGGATCTGCCTCTGTTTCCGTTAGTCTGCCTCAGAAAAAAATGCATTTTAAAAAGAGTTAAATAAATAAGCAAAGCTTAGCCTGGTGGGGTCACAAGTAAAGCCTGGTGACCCGCCAGGCTTATAATACACTGGAGGAAACTCTGGTCGTCGTTTTATCGCAATACTTTCTGGGAGAACTTATCGTCCAGCGAGCTGCGTTACCGTGACGAGCCTCGCTCCTCGTGTTTCCCACCAACAGGTTAAGGGAAAATGCACCACCGACCACATCAGCGCCGCCGGGCCCTGGCTGAAGTTCCGCGGCCACCTGGACAACATCTCCAACAACCTGCTGATCGGCGCCGTCAACATGGAGAACGACGCCGTCAACAAGGTGAAGAACCAGCTGACCGGGGAGTACGGCGGCGTCCCCGACGTGGCTCGCTTCTACAAGGTGGGACTCCTTTCATTTCATTTCATTTTATTCACCGTCTCCTTTGTTTTTGCTTGTTACTGCCTGGTTGAAATCTGTTTATGGTTTTGAAATCATTTCCCTTTGAGTGGATCGTAAATCTTTGCTGATCTCTTGTAAATTGCAGGCCAACGGCGTGAACTGGGTGGTGGTGGGAGATGAGAACTACGGGGAGGGATCCAGTCGGGAGCACGCCGCCCTGGAGCCGCGGCACCTGGGGGGACGCGCCATCATCGTCAAGAGCTTTGCCAGAATCCACGGTTAGTTTCTCAGCAGAGGAATCAAACATTTTTAATTCCTCTTGATGGAACTGATTAAACAGGATAATGTATTCCTAAATTAGAAAATATTACAATTTAATGCAGCCAGTTTTGTTTTATTCCTGAACACAAAGTCTTGGGGTAAAAATATACTTCCTATTTATTATTATTAAGTATTTATTCCCTAAACCTTTTCTCATTTTAAAGTTTCTCAAACTTTATTATTATTATTTATTCTAGCTACTTTACTGAGATGTGTGATGGACCAGACACAGCAACATACTTGTAACATAATCTAACTTAGATTTAGTTTGGACTTTGACTAGGCCCTTCCAACACATCAATATGCTCTTATCATTTCTTCTCAACTCAATCAACGCTGTGTTTTCAAACCAGCCAGACATTTTAAAACAGTATTGCAGCTGGAATCTTAAAATTTATCTCCACAACAAAAAAACAAAAACATTTTATCGCTACAAATTGCCTGATTGAGTGAGTGATGCATTTTTATTACAACTTTTTTATTTTTACCCAGAAAACATCATCTCCTGCTGCCACCATCATGCTAGCTCTGTCATGCTACAAATATTACTGGACGATAAATTGTCATAGTAATTACTGCGATAAACCACAATGTTACTGTTTTGAGACCATTTTCCAGCAATATTATGATGATAGTGGCATAATAATGCAGCTTCGCCCTCTCACAAACTAATAGACTTTCATTTTTATACAGAATACACTGGAACATGATTTAGATATACAAAATAAAACACAACGACCAAAAACAATGAATGAAACGGAAGTAAAAACCACACACAACCAAAACCTAAAATAAAATAGATTATAACGTCTCATAAAAAATATTCGTGACCAAAATGGAAATTATGGATGTCATTTTAATTCCTCATGTAATTGATTGATCACACCAGGTTTCGTGATGGTGCGTTCAGGATGACGAGCAGTGTTGGTTTTCTCACTGGTTTTTTGCAGACAAGCTGAAATGTTTAGTTTTGGTTTCATTTGACCTCCTTCCTCAGTTAATTATCAAGTTTACACGACGTTCACAAGTCCAAATGTAAACCATTTTTAAAAAAATTGTTCTACTTAGAATAACATAATTTTCTCACCTTTTGTTTCTCCACAGAGCAAACTTTAAGTTACCTGTCCTGCTAGATGCGTCAGTTTTTTCTTTCACCGTTCTCTTTCTTTTCTTTCCACAGAGACCAATCTGAAGAAGCAAGGCCTGCTGCCTCTGACTTTCTCCAACCCCGACGACTACGACAGAATCCGCCCGGACGACACGATTTCAATCACCGGCCTCAAGTCCTTCGCTCCCGGGAAGGTGAGCGGCGTCCTGCGCCGGTGACATCATCCGTCTTCTAACGCTTCCCGCTGACGCATGTCTCCCGTCTCCAGCCGCTGACGGCCGTGATCAAGCACTGCGACGGGAGCCAGGAGTCCATCTCCCTGAGCCACACCTTCAACGAGACGCAGATCGAGTGGTTCAAGGCCGGCTCGGCTCTCAACAGGATGAAGGAGCTGCAGTAGCTGCCGAGAGGAGAGAGACGGCGGAGCGGTGACCGGAAGGGAAACCGACTCGTGTTTGGTCGTTTTCGCTCCCAGGATGCAACACACATGCATTAAAAAGGTCGCTGTACCGATAGAAAGCGCACACCGATGAGTCAGCACTTAAAGGTTCTTGAGGCCCTCTCAGTTCACAAGTTGAGTTGCACAAGTTTAGTCAAAAATATTTGAAGAAAAATTTATATATATATTTAACTTTTGTTGCACTAGAATCACTTCAATACTTGAAACTTTCCAATTACAATTAATCATGTGAGCATTTAATGCTTCTTATTAGTGTTTCTAGGCTTGATTTAAACTCTGATGTAATCAAATAGGAACTTGAATTTTAATTTAAAAACTTAAAACTCAATACATTCCAAGATTATTCTTGCTTTTTCCGACGTACCTCGTTTTAAATGTTTATCCGTAGAAACCAACCGATAAGCTGATCATCATTTTTGTTCTGATTTTATCGTTTTTGTCGACCCTTTACTGTGAAGGTTGAAGGCGATCCCAGGTCGGTCGTCCTTTCCTGCTTTCTGACGCCGTTACTGACTTGAACAAATGAACAAAATTTACTTTGCTAACTACTAGTTACGTTGTTGCATCTTTGCTAAAAATGAACTTATAATCCAATCATTCGTCTGTGCTGTCAGCCACAGCTCACTCTTTTCTCAATTTATTTTTCTTTGACATAAAAAAAAACAATATTCATCTGCACTAGTCTCGTCAGTGTCTACACACTCCCTGCAGCCGTTGCCATGACGCCTTGCAAAAGTATTAATAATACCTCGACGTTTTAACTTTTTGTAACGTCACAGCCACAAAATTCTGTGTATTTAAGTTTTTTTGTTTTATTTCTTTTTCAGATAAAAATCTGGTGTGCAATTGAGTTTTATTTAAGGGTATCAGAAGAAAAGGGGGATGATTAAAAGGCAATTTGCTGCGCCCTTTTAATTACCTTGTGGGCTGAAAACAGTTACATGCCACACTTTTCAGATATTTGTAAAAAAAATAAATAAATAAAAAAATCTTCAACTTTACAACTAAGCCCTGCTTTGTGTTGGTCTTCCATAAAATCATAAAAAACAAAAACAAAAATGTTGAAAATTTCAAAGAGGTTAAATTAAACTTGCAAGGCGTTTTGAATCAGTGCGATTCTTCACAAACCAGAATAAATGACCCATTCCACTGCAATGAATAGACACATTTTCATTTTTTTTGTTAAATGAATGTTTCCTGTCGATGTTTGTTTCAGTTTTTAAAAAATGTCCGTCGTCTTCAGACTCTCCTGAATAAACCGTCACCACAGTGCGTCTGTGGAGGAAAACTCCACCCGTTGCATCATGTTGTGAAATCCTGTGGAGCTTCGCTAACCTGTCCAGTTTCTCTGCGTTTTGTTGAAACGTCTGCTTGCTGCTGTACCGGCTGTTTCCCCTCAACGTGGCTGTGATGAGATTATGTTCACTGTGTTGATCTTTAAAATGAATGTTGTTCCACTTTTAAGGTTCTCCATGATGGGAACGTCGTTCTCTCTAACGCACAATCTAGTAATCAGGTGCCTGTTCTCTCGTGAATTTCATTCACTGCCAGTAGAAAGTTAGAAAAAAATAAGTGTGGTGAAGGAGGAGGCAAGATGTGACCTCAATGTTTAACCAAGTATCTTTTTTTTTGTGACATAACTGATGATGAAGAAATATTTAAAATATAATCCCTGCTTTTCTGAAGATTTTCAAATATTATGATTTATTTCCTTTTTTTTTCTTGGAGCTTCTTCCTGCAGTTTGATGTATGGACATCAGGATGATCCTCTCAATTTTCATAGGAACTCTGTAAATTCACAACAGAACTGATTTTAGTTGATTTAATTTGTGTTTCAACCCAAGTTTGGTGGAGGTGAGTATTGATATTCTGACTAAATAACTCCTGAAAGTTATTTAGTTGAATAACTAAATAATGACTGTAATGTGTCATCATATATTTTCCTATAAAATTTTAAAGCTTACTGGTTGTTATGATTTACCAGGTTTAATTTTCCAGTGTGTTTCATAGAAAAGTTGCTCTTTTTAAATGCATATGACTCTGATCACCCGGCTTTATTTACCCTCTGTGAAAAACACCCTCACAGTGAAAAAAGACGAGACTTCGCTGTTGTTTGGTTACGCCGATTAATCAAAATGGCGGGCGGCCCACACAATGGCATTATCTCCTGGTTGAACTCTGTGTGACCAGGCTCCTACTGTTTGAATGTCTTCTAAACATGTCTTTTAATATGGAAGGATGCGCTTTCGTAGTCATGATTGTCATCAGTTGATTATTTTGTAAAGTTAATCTACTGTTTTGTAGCTTACAGAGTTGAAATACAGTCATATTTACAAATATAAATAATGAAGAAGATGTAGAATTATTGCTTGTCTTTGCAGTTCAATTTATAGTTAATTTTATTTATGCAACACCAATTCACAACGAATGACGTATGAAGGCACTTTACAAAAAATATGATATATTAACCAATTAAGTTCAACAGTACTGATACGACTCAATGTCAATAGCCTAAGTACGTATTAACAGGAAGAGAGCTGCTGGTTTTGATTGTCTTTACGCTGTAGGAGTGATATATCTCCAGGAGGGGGCGATAGTGAGACTTGAAATAAGTCGTTCAAACCAGAAGAAGAAGCTCACGTTGGTTAGGTGTGATACTAGAAAGCAGTTTATAGAGTATATATCTTGGGTTTCTTGCTGAAGTGTGAGCCGCTGAAGCTGTTGGAAGACCAAAAGGAAATTAAGATGTTCGCTTAACCTCAGCGTCCCTCCCTGTCGCCGCTCGGCCGCGTTTGGACCGTGTGAGTGAGGCTGCCCCCGCTCGTGCGTCATGTTCGTGCTGGTGGAGATGGTGGACACGGTGCGGATCCCTCCGTGGGTCTTTGACCGGCGGCTGAACGATGCCATAGCGGAGGAGCTGAACAAGAAGCTGGCCAACAAGGTGAGGGGTCGCCCGCCTCAGAACCGCGGCTGCGCAGACGCGATTTTAGCAGCAAACTTTTGCAGAGCAGAGAGGAACAGGTGACGTGATAAAAACACAAAAATACAAAGTCATAAAAACATCATACAGTGACTAATTTGAGAAACAAGTGATAAACATTACATTTTGTCGAGTGCCATCAGCTTAATCATCAATTCAGATCTTGTATGTTGTTGGTCAATTTTGCTGTAATTATGCAGCCCTAAACAGGTTTGATTTTAGCCTTGATTTAAACTCAGTGTTTCAGCTGTTTTGCAGTTTTCTGGACGTTTGTTCCAGATTTGCATTCAGTCTGCAGTACGTTCATAGCAGACGCTTGAATTTGTACTTAAAAAATTTTATTTAGAAGTTTGGAAATCTGATTCTTGGCTTTCCTTTATACATTGAGTATTTTTAAGAATCCTGGGTCTGTCTTGGGATAAACAGAGCTAATAAGTTAAAGTTTAAGGAGGTTTGATGTCCTCGCGTAACATTTGTAGATCAATAAATAGTTGGATTTTTGAGAATTTTAATACTTTTGAAAGCAAATGTTTTCAATTTACATAAGTAGTTTTAGACATTTTCATTTTGGCTTTGCCTTTAAACAATTTGGGAACTTCTTTAATCTACTGATATGTTCAATTTGCAACAGTTGAATTCAGTGGAGGCCAACTTGCAGGTACCTAGCAACTATAATCACCATGGCAACGTCCAGCCTTAACATCTCTCAGGAAGGAAACGGTTACTTTGTCCCAGAGAAATGAACATGCTGTGGTGGAAAAAAATCTTTATTTATTGAAAGATTGTGGAGGGAAGCCCAAAAGGTTTGAAAGTCGGATAGTTTCCAAGGCGATTGCACCAAATGTTAAGGAAATGGATGTTCACTTAAGAAGGAAAAAGTTCTCTAATTTTATTAGAAGTGAACTGAAACAGAAAAGTCTCCTACAATGTCAAGCTTGGAGAAGAAAGACAAGTCTTTCTACATCTCATTTGATCACTTGGTTATCTGTGCTACGTCAAAACCTCTATTTTTTTTTTTACAGTAAAACTACAACACTTGCTCTCTGACCCCCAGGTGGTTTACAATGTGGGTCTCTGCATCTGCTTGTATGACATCACCAAACTGGAAGACTCCTACATTTTCCCTGGAGACGGCGCCTCGCACACTAAAGGTATGATGAATGATAAAAGTGCTGCGACACTGACTGCTACATCAGTATTACTTATTGAATAAAAGCCTGATCCCATTGTTCCTTTGACTTTTTTTATTTTATTTTTTTTATTTTAGTCCACTTCAGGTTTGTCGTCTTCCACCCGTTCCTTGACGAGATCCTCGTTGGCAAGATCAAGTACTGCAGCCAGGAGGGAGTTCATGGTAACTATTGACCTTCGTCAGCCGTGATTCTGTCGACACAAGCGAGTATTTATTCACGCAGAATGTAGAGTATAAAACTTCAGCCAAACTTCTGTTGTCTGACTTGCATATCAAGGCTGTAGAGCAACACAACGAGCCCAGATCATCACCCCTCCACCTCCGTATGTGACAGTCTATATGTGATGAGAAGCGGTTTGGTGTTGTGCATAAAGGCCGAACATTTATGCTCTGGCTTCATCTGTCTGAAGCTTTTTGCTCCAGAAGTCGTTACGTGACTGAACTAATGTCTGAGTTCAGATTTTGCAACGGTTGCATTAATTCTTTAAGCTGATGTATAAAATTTCATAATAACTGCAACTGATGATTATTTTAGTCGTCTGTTATTCTGCCGATTCATCGATTAATCGGATAAAATAATTTGCCGTATTTTGCAGATTTTTCATCTAACAACTTAAGCCTTATTTTATATTAGAAACACGTCAAAGATGTGAATAAAGAAGTCATAAAGTAAAAATGTTATTGCATAAACTGTGAAATCACAGGATTTATGCTTGTTCATTTGTAGCAAAGGCTTTGCAGCTAAAAACTTGTTTTTAACATCAACATGTTAGAAGCAGGTCAACCGTTTTTCCTAGAGTTAACATGAATACAACATATAAATAATCTCTTGATAATTTTTGGATTAACAGATTAATATTCGAATAGCAAAAGGTCCTTTTTTTATTTTACAGAATTTAAATCAGATGAAGCTAAAACTGAAACTTGAGTTCTGGGTGGAACATTTTTGCAGACAAAGTTTTTGTTATATTCATCTTGGATATAAAATGTATCTTTTTTTTTTTTTTTTGCTTAATTACTGCTCTGATTGTGTCTTTTTTTTGAGTCTGTATACTCCAGTTAACAATTAATCGAATACTAAATTGGTTGACAGTTATTTGTATCATTACGATTAATCCTGTTAATCGTTTCAAGCCTACATATAAAGTTAGCGCATGTTAAGTATTTATTTTACAGTATTTCCAGTGGATATTTGACCTCTCTGGTTCACAGTGACGATGGGTTTCTTCGATGACATTCTCATTCCACCCGAGTCTCTCCAGCAGCCGGCTAAATTGTATCCTGACCGTTGAAACAAACATCTGGTGGTTTATTGCTGTTTGCCGCGTTGATCGTTCGGGTCGAGCCGTTCCTTAGCTTTCACCCCCCAAAGCGACGAAGCCGAGCAGGTTTGGGTCTGGGAGTACGAGACGGACGAGGGAGCGCACGACCTCTACATGGACCAGGGAGAGGAGATCCGCTTCCGGGTGGCGGACGAAGTCTTTGTGGACACGTCGCCGACGGGGCCGGCTGCCGCCAAGCCCGATGCTCCAGCTCAGCCTGGACAGTCGACTGCACCGCCGGCGGAGGAGAGCGGGGACAAGAAAGAGGCGCCGTACACACTCGTTGTAAGGACTGTTACGTTTCCTTTCCAATCATTTCCACACAGATGGCTCTGATAGAGGTGGAAGTTCACTAAAATATCCAAAGTGTTTAACTGGACTCCACCTTTCTTCAGTTCTGAACATGGGTTGGAAACATCAAGTCAAAACAGTCACACTGATTGAACCTTAATGTCCAATCAGGTACGTCCAGGAGGGTGTACCAGCTACATGTGCAGGAACTCAGACTTACCAATCTGATTGTTCTGTTGTTATAAATCTGATCATTTCAGAAAGCTAATTTCTTCTAGTACCAACAAAGAAGTGCAGTTTAAAGTTTAAACTGTGTAAAAAGGTTTGTGGCTGTAATGACAAGTTTAAACTCTTTTAGAGGCAGACTGGTAGATGAGCACCGATGACAATCAACAAAAGTTTATTGCAAAAAGTCAGTTTTAATGTGCATTATAAATAATGTGGAGGTGGTCGAGCTTTTAAAAAAAAAATTCTTATAAGCATTAGGCTAGTAATTGCTAATGTGTCCCACTTGGGGGCGCCACTGCTCTGAAAGTGAACAGTAGCTCCATTACCGACTCTCTGACGATACTTGGATGATTTAAATTACTACATTTAATCATTCGGAATAAGGTACTTTTTAATTTAACTTTAAGATACAATAAACCTCTGTTCAGTTTTTTTAATCTTTCATTTTTCATTTCTCTATTTACTGGTAATTAAACCTTTTTTTCCCTGTGGTTTCATTGGACCGTTTCTCTGCCTGAAGCCCATTCTGTGGCTTTAAGAGAGCAGAGGACTCCTGCAGCTACACGTGCAGCCAGGGACTCAAACATGTCGCAGCTTGAACGGCGCCGCTCATCTTGACTTTGCGTTTTATTTTTTTGTTGTTGTTTCTGTTCCAGGGGACCATCTGTGAGCCAGGACTGGGTCTGCTGTCCTGGTGGAACAGCTAGAGGAGGAACGAAGGGAGACGTGGGGCGACTGAGAGCAGACGGAACGCTGCAGCTGATCCCGTCCGCAGACTTCAGGGACGGTGGACAGGAACACGCCGGTTTTGTTACACGAGCGGAGCGTCGGGCCGGACGGAGCCGCGCTCAGGAGCAAACCTGTCGTACTGACCGGGTGCTCCTGCATGTATTTATTAACGAGAAATTGTATTAGTTTGATTTATACAACACAAGTTTCTGAAATAAAACAAAAACAAATGAACCAAATGATTTATTTATGTTGTTACATGTCTTGATAACTCAAAGTACAAACGGATTAAACATATTGTTGTTGTTTTTTTTACCTACAATTTGGTAAATGACAGCGGTCTCTACTCTTCTACATGTTTGTGATGGAAGGAGAGAAAAAAAAAACTTGTGACATCACTTCCTGACAACTGTAGCAAAGTTTCTCTGCTGGCTAAGTAGCCAAAATATGACTTAGCCTGTAGTATTTGGCCAAACGTCAAAGTAATATTTATTGATTCCTTTTTAGGCAACATTTGAGCAACTTTAATTAATAAAAAAGTCACAGGATAAACACAAAAAGGGTCTGTTATACAAGTATTTTAAAGGAGCACTCAGTTTTTTGTGGAAAAAAAATATTTAAGATTTGATATTTTACAAGGTTCCTCCTCTACTTTGAGAAGCAGAAACACAAAAATATTAAATTTTGTGGGATTAAAAATTTTCTTTTTATGTTGAGGTGAAATGTTTATGTTGCCACTAATAAGTCTAAAAAAAAAGTGTATATGTGTCCTTTTTACATCTTGCGTGTCAAACCGGACCACCGGTTCTTGACAGAACCAAATGCAGCATGAAATTGAGATTTTATAGGTGTATTAAATTTAACCAGGACTATGATGTGGAGCATCCTTACTTGATTTTTGTAAACTTATGTCAGCCTCCTGTTCCCATGAATTTGGCCCACAGGCCTTTAGGTAGACACCCAAAATCGGCAGCTTCAGGACTGATGGAAAGTTGCTGCCAGACGCTTTCTGACAGATTTTTAGGTAAAATGAGACACAAATTGAGCTGTTTGAACAAGAAGTATGTCTACAGGAGTTATGGTGGGGCTTTCAAAGCTCAGAATTAAACAGCATGGTGGTGGCTGCATCATACTGAGTCTTTCCCTGGTGCTTCTGCGTTGGTTTAAATCCAGCTGCTGGGCGTTTCAGTCATCACACATCCAGAGATTAGTCACCACCTGCATTTAAAATCAGCAGTAAAGGGAAGTGAAGGACACAGACATGACCACAGTTCACTAGTAACCCACTTGTGTTTGTGAAATATAAAAAAAGAAGACAGAAAGCAGAACAAGAAGTTTCCCGGCATCGCCTGTCAATGCTGCTCCAGCTGGGAAAGTTGATCAAAATCCCCGATTTGCTCCCTCTCGTTTTCTGAGGAAACATGTCAGGTTGTTGTCAACCGTCCCCGCACTTTCCCTGCGAAATCCAGCAGGAATGCGTGACCTCATCGCTCATGCAGCAGCTGGCTGACTGCAGACTGGTGTGACAGCCTGCTCCAGACTGCTGCAAAGATTCCCCAGCAACACCAGGGCCTGGCTGCTCCCTCTGCGGATGCAGGTCAGGCGGGGAGGAGGAGGAGCAGGAGGAGGAAGGTAGATGACCAAAGTCACTTTCACGCACAAGTCGCATCACGCCATCGGAATCTCCTGCAGCTGCGCAGACCCTCCGCAGTCAACTCCAGCGCCACGCCAGGGTTTTCCGGACGATCTGCACGGATTTGCGCGACTTATTTATTTAATTTGCTCCTTATATAATCCGCATCGAGTCAAAACATAGAGAGAGAGAAGCGATCGGATCCTGTTCGGGCACCCATGCCGTAAGTAGCTAAGTGTGTGTATGTTTTTATTTTTATGGGGCTGTGTGTATACATGAAGCTGAGAAGGTCTGGGTTGCTTTGTTTTTCCCAGATGTGAACAATGATGGTTGTTCTGCCGGAGAACAGAGGCTATTTACTACGGATTTGTTGTATTTATGACCGATTCATCCGCCTCACGCCGACAGCAGCGACCCTTCACCCCGCTTTTGTCTGACTTTTCTATTGTCTGGTTGCTCTCCTGTGATCCTCACTGCTTTTCACCCCGATTCAGAGAAGCTGCTGAGGTTTGAGGGCGAGTCTGTCTGTCTGTCTGCAGAAAGTGCAAATGAGTGCAGCTACGGTGGAAAAATGTCCCCAAGCCTTTTATTATTCTTTTCTTCTAATGCCCACATGTCATGAATTTTACAGAGGACAGTAAAATATTTGATTTATGTGATTGTTTTGTCGATTAAATAATCAATTTCGGTAATATTGTAAGAGTATAGCGCTGTAGTAAATCCTCGTGATGCGGTCCTGTAGGAATAGTAAACCATATACAGTCTGTCATATGGAAACAGGTCTCTGACGTCACGAACGCCCCACTCTGCAGCCGTTCAGACGTCATGCTGTGTGACGTCATTACAAAAAAGCGGGGCGTCACACACGCTTATTATACACACACACACACACACACATATATATATATATATATATATATATATAAAACTGCTGGGTTAAAAATAACCCAATTCGTAACCCAGAGCTGGGTCAAATATGGACTGACCCAGCGCTGGGTTGTTTTAACTGAACTGGGTTGGGTTGAGGGTTTGACCCAGCACAGTGGGTCATGACAACTAACCAAACGTTGGGTTAAATTGACTTGTTTAAATTGACCCAATATTGGGTTGAAACTCATAACTCAACACAAGGGTTATTATACCACTATAGTTGGGTTAAAAAAAATTATTTTAAGTTTCACTATATAAAAACAGGATTAAAAACAATCTGAATTTAAAGCTTCTCTTATTTCCATGTGATACATATGTAGAGCCAGCAGATTTTATTTACAAAAGTTACAAAACATAAGTAAGTTGTTTCAAAAGTATATAGTTAAATCACTTCAATTCATTTGTCTACAACTCCAGAAGTATCTGTTATTACACATTAGAAAACATTGAATGAAAAAAAGTCTGTTTTAAAGCAAACTACAAGTAAAACTTTCAGCCATTAAACAAGGAGCATTTTTAATGACACTTTAGCATTTTTGCCTGTCTCCCTGCATGAGGACATACGGGTTGTCACATTTTGTAGATGCGCCACCAGGTTTGTCCCAACCTGATGGAGAGAGTAGACAGAAAAATCAGGCCATTAGTGATGCACTTATTTAAAAAGCAAACAATTTGAGCATGATTCAGAGATGAAGGTTGACTTCCAGGCTGGATATCAATGAAACCTTCTGAACTTCCAGGTTGATGGGTCTGAAACTCTTCTCCCAAATGACTAAGGTGGAGCAGGGAGGAGAACTGGCAGCAGCTGCAGGGCTGCAGCATCTTCTGGATCAAACATAAGCTTGTGTTAAAATGTTGCAGTAACTAAAAAGCATGAAAACATTTTAGAGAACATTTCTTCTGAGCTTCAATACCTTGAGGGAGCAGACTCATGTTCTTGGTCATGCAGAAGGTCTTCGTTGAGAACGAGGAGTTTGGGTTTCGCTTAATTCTCCTGAAGATCCTGGATGTAAAATTACAAAATCTATCAGAAAAGACAAAATCACAAAGAATGACTGAATTAAATCTTATAGCTGTCTCAACTGCAAATAACTTGTAATTAGCCAGCAATTTCAAATGTTCAGAGTAATTTTATGTTCCTAAAAATAAATATAGCACTTAATAAAATAAAATGACACATATAATTTAATTTAGAAGTAAAACTTAACACAAACTTAGTACTGAATAACTTTCAGCACCAACTTTAAATAAATATATTTGTAATTAATAGTAACAATAATAATAAAATGAGCAAACATTAACATTAGATATTGTTTTAGTTTTGCTTTTAATTCGTTGCCGAAAACCAGCGGGAGTTTGAAAGCAATGTGCCGGGAGACGGTCGTTCTCTCTCGGCTTAACGAGCCGCTCCGCCCGGTCAACTGACAGAGGGCGAGACGAGCAGGCGGCTGGAGGGAAGCGATAAGTCCGAACACGTCCGAGCATGTTTGTAATTAAGCTATATGTTAATAAATCGAGCGCATAATTTAGGTTTACACAACTAATTTATCGCCTAATAACTTTATAAAAGTTATTTTATTTTCAAAAAGCATAATATACCCACATTATTAAAGCTCTGCTCGCTCTCCTCCGCCATTACTGCTGGTGTTCGAACACGTAGCCTCAGCCCGCTAAGGATGCGCGCGCATATTGAACCCTGCTAGTGAACTAAGCCCGCGAAAATCAGGGGACAAACCGTCAACTACCTTTTCTTTTAAAACTAAATCGATTTTTAAAAATTTGACTATGTTAAGTTACGAACAAATATGATTGAGGTTATATTAAAAACTGAATTTAATTTACTTGACAAATTGTGCCCTTCCCCTTCATCTATTTTTTTCCCCAACAGCCGTGTTGTAGCAACACCGAAGCTCTTTGTCAGAGCAACCTACCTAATAAACATTTTAAATAACCATAAAAATAAATATCAAACATGTTTGAAATAAAATTCAATTTATGTATAAAATTCTATTAACGTTGAAACTTTATCTTCTTTTTACTTACCATGTCTTATTTCAAAGTAGAGAAGTCCGATATGCAACGTTCACAGATTTGTTGAAAATAGAGGCTTGTGAAGAGGGGCGTGGCTTCTCCCAAGTTTC
>NW_015113931.1:67587-76909 GCF_001443285.1 Poecilia latipinna | reverse complement strand
GATGAATGTTGACTTACAGGTTGGATATCAATGAAACCTTCTGAACTTCCAGGTTGATGGGTCTGAAACTCTTCCTAATGAGTAAGGTGGAGCAGGGAGGAGAACTGGCAGCAGCTCCAGAGCTACATCACCTTCTGTATCAAACATAAGTTAGTGTTAAAATGTTACAGTAACTAAAAAGCATGACAACATTTTAGAGAACATTTCTTCTGAGCTTCAATACCTTGAGGGAGCAGACTCATGTTCTTGGTCATGCAGAAGGTCTTCGTTGAGAACGAGGAGTTTGGGTTTCGCTTAATTCTCCTGAAGATCCTGGATGTAAAATTACAAAATCTATCAGAAAAGACAAAATCACAAAGAATGACTGAATTAAATCTTATAGCTGTCTCAACTGCAAATAACTTGTAATTAGCCAGCAATTTCAAATGTTCAGAGTAATTTTATGTTCCTAAAAATAAATATAGCACTTAATAAATTAAATGACACATATTATTTAATTTAGAAGTAAAACTTAACTTAAACACTAACTTAGTGCTGAATAACTTTCAGCACCAACTTTAAATAAATGTATTATAAATGTATTTGTAGTTAATAGTAACAATAATAAAATTAGCAAACATTAACATTATATATTGTCTTAGTTTTGCTTTTAACTCGTTGCCGAAAACCAGTACCGGGAGACGGTCGTTCTCTCTCGGCTTAACGAGCCTCATGATGACCCGGTCAACTGACAGAGCGGGCGAGACGAGCCGGCGGCTGCAGGGGAGCGATAAGTCCGAACACGTCCGCGCATGTTTGTAATTAAGTTATATGTTAATAAACCAAGCGCATAATTTAGGTTTACACAACTAATTTATCGCCTAATAACTTTGCAAAAGTTATTTTATTTTCAAAAAGCATAATATACCCACATTATTAAAGCTCTGCTCGCTCTCCTCCGCCATTACTGCTGGTGTTCGAACACGTAGCCTCAGCCCGCTAAGGATGCGCGCGCATATTGAACCCTGCTAGTGAACTAAGCCCGCGAAAATCAGGGGACAAACCGTCAACTACCTTTTCTTTTAAAACTAAATCGATTTTTAAAAATTTGACTATGTTAAGTTACGAACAAATATGATTGAGGTTATATTAAAAACTGAATTTAATTTACTTGACAAATTGTGCCCTTCCCCTTCATCTTTTTTTTCCAACAGCCGTGTTGTAGCAACACCGAAGCTCTTTGTCAGAGCAACCTACCGTAATAAACATTTTAAATAACCATAAAAATAAATAACATGTTCGAAATACATCTATTTATTTATAAAATCCTATTCACGTTGAAACTTTATCTTCTTTTTACTTACCATGTCTTATTTCAAAGTAGAGAAGTCCGATATGCAACGTTCACAGATTTGTTGAAAATAGAGGCTTGTGAAGAGGGGCGTGGCTTCTCCCAAGTTTCGTCTTTAACCCAACCGTTTGGGTAAATCTACCCAACACTGGACCCAACAGAAGTGTGCAAGCCGTAGACTTCCGGTAAATTTCTGACCCAACATGAGTTATGAATTTTGACCCAATATTTGGTCAAACTAACCCAACCTATGACCCAACAGCTTCAACCCAGAAATTGGGTTATGAAAATAACCCAGCATTTTTTACTGTATATATATATATATATATATATATATATATATATATATATATATATATATATATCAGTCGACTGATACTTATATAGATATAAACATGTCTACATATCTACATCTATGTATCTATATACCTACTTCTCTCTATAAATATATATACTAGAGAGAGGTAGATATATAAATGTATCTATATATAGATTTATATATATTTATAGAGAGAGACAGATATATAGATTTAGATATCTCTCTCTATATAGAGAGATACGTCATATATATATATATATATATATATATATATATATATATATATATATATATATCTTGCCCAGAAAGATAGTTTTTGAATTTTTTTCCCTCCAATTTGTATAGGTTAGACTTCTAAAATGCTATTTTTTTCCCACGTTGTTCAAATTGTTTTCCTAAATATCCCTTTACATTTAATTAATAAATGTGGTTGTGTTATTTTATGTTTATAATTACAAATACAAATTTTACAAAGGATGAACATGTTGAATGTTGGGAAGCCGACGCACCCGGAGTGAACCCACACCTACAGGGGGAGACATTTCCCATTGTGCAGTATAGGTTAGACTTCTAAAATGCTATTTTTTTCCCACGTTGTTCAAATTGTTTTCCTAAATATCCCTTTACATTTAATTAATAAATGTGGTTGTGTTATTTTATGTTTATAATTACAAATACAAATTTTACAAAGGATGAACATGTTGAATGTTGGGAAGCCGACGCACCCGGAGTGAACCCACACCTACAGGGGGAGACATTTCCCATTGTGCAGTCTTGTCTTTTTAATATTAATATGTCCAATTAGCAATAACAGCAGCTCTTTTTCCAATTCCCGCCAATCACCCAAAATACATGTGGCCCCACCCCCCTTTTAAATCTAATTTACTGTTGATGTCTGCGCTGATAGTTCTTAATGTCCATCTTTGAATTGGCGCCGAGATGTTTGCGTTAAAGCATTTTTAATTCTCCTCCTCAGTGAGATCCTCTTCCTGGGACTCTCTTCTTGTTCCGACATATTCTTTTGTTCTGCTGACTCTTCAGCTGCTTCAGGTTCTGATTCCTGGGGTATCGTTTGGATCTCATCTTTCTTTGATGTAACCTTCATCCGTGGAGGGGGTGTCCTTTGTTCTTCCATCAGGCCGCTCTCCCCTTCTGTGGTACCTACTGGAACCTCACCTGTGACGTCTTCTGAAATAGAGCAAAGTTTGGTCTGTATTTGTTCAGAAACTTTCTCGATGATCTCTGGTTTTGTTTCTGAATCAGGTATTGATGTCTCAGTATTTTTATCATCCTGCTGGTCCCCACTTTGCTCTATTTCAGGGATTTCATCTTCAGTTGCCAGCTCTGAAACTTCCTCTTCAATGTTTTCTACACAAACGTTGTCATTTTTGGCTGTTTCCCATTCAGAGAGAGCTTTCAGTGCTGCCTTTCTCTTGTTTTTATTCTTAATTTTCTTTGATATTTTTTTCAATTCATGATCCCCATTCTTTTGGCTGTCAGAGATCATTGGCTCTTCTGAGATATTTTTGGGGCTATAAATCATTGCTTCAGTCATATGAATGTTATTTTTGACTGCGATTGTCTCATCCACATCTGGTACAGAAGCTTCTTCACTGTTTTTTCCTGAAACGTCCTTGTTGACGTTTTTCAATTCAGAGGCAGCTTTAATTGCTGCCTTTCTTTTGATCCTCCATTTAGCTTTCCTCAATGGTTTTTTCTTGTCTTGCTGGTCCCCATCTGGTTGGTTTACAGAAACAGCTTCTTCCTCACTGATCTGCTGTAATGTAGCGATCTCTGTTTCTTTTCCATGACTCTCATCTTTCAGAGATGAAAGATGAGTACTGAAACTTTTTGTACTTCACTGTTTGGTTCAGAATCTTCTTTACAGACTGCTTCCAATTCAACTGTTAGATGGACTGGTTCTAATCTATAGCTGGTTTCCAGCACATCGATCTCCGTCTGAGTTGAAATCGTTCGGCTGACTGGTTTCAAGGTTTCCAGCACATCAATTTCCGTTTGCGTCGAAATCGTTCGACGGTCTGATTGTAACCGATGGCTGGTTTCCTCTTTGTCCATCTCGTTTGTACCGAAACAGATCGATAATGGACGGTTTTCTGCTGTGGGCGTTCTTGTGAATCCGTCTGAACTTTAACAGAAACCATTGAGTTCTTCCTTTGGTTTCTTTCTGAGACTCTTTTCCTTATTAAATCTTTCTGGTGTCTAAGTTTGGCACTAAGTTGACGATTTGTACCAAACATGTCATCAAGTTGTCTCATTAAAGATTTCTGCATTTTGATGTATTCCATTTCAGTCTCCTTAAATTTTTCAAGACATGTGCACGTTGCTTCACTTTTGTTTTCAGAAGACTGGGGTAAATTCTGATTTTTACTTAAACCCTCTCCTTGAATATTTTCTTCTGTCTGACTATCAGGAACCTCGGTTAAATTCTCAGCAATAAAACTTAAATCTATCCGAGGTTCTGAGTTGGGGAGCACTTTCCAAAATGTCCTCTTTCTGCTGCTGGGCAAAGCAGAATGATGACTTTGATTTTCCGGCAGAGGACCGTTAGCGATGTCACTTTCTGTAAAAAACGTTAAATCTATGGAAGCGTCTGGCTCGGGGAAAGATTTCCATATCAGTGTCTTCCTTTTGATCCGCTTAGTTTTTGTTGTCCATTTCTCCCCTTTTTGATCTGTTTTGTCAGAACAAGACTTAGAGGACTTCTCTACCATATCGATTTTTTCCTGCTGACCGGAGATCGATGGTTTTTCGGAAACTTCGGTAATGCCTTCTGTTCCAGTTCCTTCAGCTGAATTGCTTGGTGCTTTGGCAACTGATTCATTGTCATTTTTGTCCTGCTGTCCGATATTTTCAGCAGACTTCTTTGTCTGCTGCTCCAACCAGACTGCAAACGACACCTTCTTCTTCTTGCACTTGGGTTTCTCGGGGATCTGTAATTCCCTTTCGATGTCGTTGAATGAAGCCTCTTTGATTCTAGGCTGGTCGGACTGCATTGTGACCTTTGTTTGTGTCTGGTTCTAAGATAAATCACTTGTCTAAAACTCAGTACAGATTTCTCGTTAAGTTTGATGTAAATCTCCAAAAGAAAAGTACACCAAACAAGGTTGAAAATCTAACCGTGAACTGCTAAGTCAATTCTCCACACTCTAAGAAATAATCCTGTAAATTTACAGTAACATACTGGCAGCTATAGGTGCCAGAAGTTTACTGTAAATACACAGTAGCTGTACCGTAATTAATCCTGACAGTAGTTTACCGTTTCTTGAAAGAACGGTAAAAGACTGGCTTCTGTAGATGCCAGTTTACCGATCTTTTGAAAGAACGTTAATCTACGTTTTTCTTAAAGAACAAAAAAAAAAAATACTGGTAGCTACAAACGCCAGCTTTTTTTTTTTTTTTACAGTTCTTTCCAAAAAACAGTTTAAAGAAAAGCTGGCGTCTGTAGATACATTTACCTTTTCAATCCTGTACCTTTTAAAGTGGTGTAGTACTGCAAGTAAATACGGTAATGACGCCAACACACTGCAGATGTGGTACCCTCAACAGGGTTTATTAGAAATCAAAGCGAGTTGCTATTCCTTAGGCTGCAGCTCGCGCCTCTAACAAACCGTTACACTCAACTGAATAGCTTCACTGCTAACACACTGAACTCTCCGCTCTTCTGGTGTTCTGTCAGATCAGCATCGGTCCTGGTCCTCCCGCTCCCCTGATCCCCCGCCCACATGACAGGTCCATCACATGTGAGTGGAAGTCAGCAGAGTCAGAAAGGGGAACCCCATAACCGTCTACACATAACAGTGATGACAATGCAACTTATAACAAATACATATAACCATATGGACACAAGCAGAACTAAAATACACAATCGTTAAAATACTACGGTGGTCGACAGGTGCAAATGCACAGCAAACACGAGAAAAACAAATACAACAAAGAAAGGACGCAAACAAAAAAGACATGCAAAAAATATACATAAAAACAAGTATTCCAGACCACTAGAGCTTTGTGTCCGAGTTCAGGGTCTGCATCCTTTCAAGCTTATTCTTTTATGGGCTTGAAAAACGACCCGGTCTACGGAAGAGGGTTCCTGCGAAGGCAAAGAGCATTGCAGAGAAGCTGTAGCCTTCAGCTAGCTGCCTAGCCTCCACCTCGGCGTTATGTTGCTTAGCAACCGTGACACGATTTATACAATGTTTGTAGGCGAGAATGTAGATGTATAAATCTCACATTTCTGCTCGGTTCATCAGTGCATCACCTAATTGCAATATTGCTCCAACGTTTTCGGAGATGTCTGCTCCCGCTGCATTAACACCCAGCTCCGCTTGCCTGCTGCCAGCTGGTCCAGGTTTAGAACACCTGACTCATTTGGGCTTTCCCAAATGACAGTTAAACACAGATATTAAGTCAGGTAACATCTAGTTGTAATATTTTGGTTCACTCAAATACTTCATTTATTCCTGAGCAAACCCTTATCTTATGGAATTTTTTACTAACACAACGGATGCGCGCGCAACCTGACTGCAGAAAAAGTCAGCGAGCTTTTAACTGTCACTTGTTGCCATAGTTACAAACCATTACCTTGTCGTTTTGACGTTAGCTAGCATGTTGTCAGCGTAGCTAGCTTAGGCTACTATGACTATTTAAAATTGAATGATAAAATAAGTTATGCTACTAAATTGACATTAATGAACGGGATTCTATAAATGGATGAGAGTTGTATGGTGGTTAGAATTTTATGCTCTTATTTTGAAGAACGGTATATTTCTTATTCGTGTGCGTTGTGACATACCCCCCTTTCTGTTTCAGTCTATCTGTTTGGGGGGTTTTTTCGGAGAAATTGTTTTATTTTCAAGAATTTTTATGTAGAACTCCGAGAGAAGCGCATTTAAATAACCTTTTTTTTAAGCTGAGTTCACTGTTGTCGGAGAGAAAACTATCAACAGATAGTTTAACAGAAAATGTGTAATTTTATTTCAGTATGTTTATTGTACCTTTTATGTCTTGCCCTTGGCTTTTTTTTATTCATTTATTTTTTATGCCTCGGTTCTCTTGCTGTAGTTTGGGTGCAGGATTCATCTATCAAGGAAATTGTTATGTTTTTCGACAAAAATCTTTTGTTTTATATTTGTTGAAAATGGACTAATATAACTGTGTTATAATAACTCAATTTAAGAGCTCAGGAAGTCGTCTGAGTAATGTTTGTTGTGATTGGTTCGTTGTAATTTCAAGCTGCCAATAGCCGTTGTTGTTGTATGAGCACATCTTCAGTGTTAGATGAGCGGAAAGTTGACGAAGTAATCGCTGGAGACCGGCAGCGTGTAATCAACCAATCAATCAAATTTTATTTGTATAGCACATTTCAGCAGCAAGGCATTTCAAAGTGCTTTACATAATTAAAATAAAAACAGCATGTGAGAAAGATAAATGTAAATGAATAAAAGTAAGTTTCGTTAGTATTTAAGCAGGATTTGTATGTCTGTGCAACTTAAATACATATATATGACAATTTAAAGAGTTAATATTATGATAATGTGGTTTGTGGTTTATTTGTGGTCTCTTGCTACCATCGGCTGGACAACTTAGAAATAACTGTTTAGAGCGAGTAAAAATAATAGCTTTTTAAAAATTGTCTTCTGTATTTCTTGTAGACCACTCTAAGCTCTATTAAAGAAAGTTTGGACCTGAAATCTTGTGGTGGCTGTACCTTAAAGAACTAACACTATCCATAAAGGGAGCACAACAATTATAATAAAATATGTAACTGAAAAGAGGCTTTTTACTCACTGGCTTAACTGATGCTAGTCGACGTAAAAATTGCGTCAAGTGACAATATGTGATAATTTTTCATGTGCTTGAATATGTTGGATGCAGTCAAGTGATGACTTTTAGAAATATTCACAACAGTGATGTGCGGTCTCATCCTGTCTGTACATACCAATAAAATGGCTAAAAACATGTAATATATGAACTGATTTTTCATAATTTTGCTTATAATGTACAGGTTATTTTTATTGTCACCAACTGTGTGTATAACATGTTTCGTGTGCTGAGGAGCGATCATAAACGGCAGAGAACAGACTTGAGGTGAGGCAGTTCTCTTGCCTCATGGCAGGGGGCGCTCATGAGCGACATTTCCGGATGTGCGACATTTCCATGTGAACAGTAACATGCAGGAGCTCTATATTTGTAAATATGATTATAATTAAGTCAGTCCCTCACCAGCTATGAACCTCACTACATGTCACTAGTTGGAAGGTACAGGAGGCCCAAATGAAAATCTGCTTTCGGCCCCAAAACGGCTTGGACCGCCCCTGCATCACAGCCCCTTAATGTCTTTTCTGATTTGTCTTTCCTCCTCCTGACAGTAAGTCTTGTTGACGGAGCTCAATCGGCGGCGCTGACCCACGGCAAGGTGGGCGTCTCACTCACAGAGGACAGACCAGGGTGACCACATCGTCTTCCTCAGCCCTTCATCCCTTCATCTAGTCTGACATGGCAGACCCCAGCATCACGTCTCCCTCCGGAACGCCCCTGCGCTCCCCCAACGCCCCGCTCACTCTCTCCTTCCCGTTCCCGCGGGAGGGGAACAGGGTGTGGCATGAAGGGAGGGAGCCCCCGCTTCCCCGCGACCTGCCCAGCCCGCTGCCGACCAAACGAAACCGCACCTACTCAGCGTACGTTAGAGAAGTTGACGCTTTCCTCCTTCATGCAGTTTACTAACAAACCCCCACCTAATAGTGGCCGAACGCTGCAGGTTAGCTTAAGGCAAAGTAGCGTTAGCTGTAGCTTGACTCGTCTCTTTAGCTATCTAGAAAAAAAATGGCAACAGTCTTTGTAATAAAAAAAAAATCTATTGAAAAGCCTCGTTGCGTTTGGAGGTGAATAATTTTTGGTACAAAACTTATTAATTAGAAGGATTTTCTATTAAATAAAGCTTTGTAAAAACTTTTATTCCACTGTGCGCTCGTATATTTTACATTACTAGCATGAGCTAAACTGTCTCATTTCCTCTTGTGGCACAGTATCCCAGTAACTTTCACAGCAGGTTAAAGGTCACTGTTTAATTTTTTTTTCCTGGTTTACCCTCCAGGAAAGCAAAACTTTGAACTTTCGCTGATTTAGAAGGGGTTTCCCTCCATTATTAATAATATTTCTGGCAATGAGAACAGATGGGATTCTGTGTTGACAGAACAGGAAACCTGTTGGAGAAAAACACATTGGGTCCGGCACCAGGCCCAGACTTTGGAGCAGGCTTAAAGGGGCAGTAACCCTGGGCCACAAGTTTTTAAGGGGTGATCCAAAATGGTTTCTTTCCTTTTTTTTAATGAATGTGTGTTTTGCAGACATTTTACTTTATATAAAATGCCTAAATTATACGAGTTGTATTATTTTAGGGTATTTTTCAATGTAAACAGTATTCAAGTATTTGAAAGTTATGGAGTTATAGTAATACTTTTTGTATATAGCACCTATTTAAGAGTTACAAAGTGTTTTACATTCAAAAAAATCTGTTGGAACAGCATCATAAATTATATATTTCTACCAAATCAATTAAAATGTATTTGATACAGAGTACCATAGTCTATGTAATCATAAACCCCCCCCCCCCCTACTATAAAATAGCACTTATTAATTATCGGGGCGTTCATAAC
>NW_015113931.1:51066-64468 GCF_001443285.1 Poecilia latipinna | reverse complement strand
GTGAATAAATAAGCAATGCTAAACCTGGTGAGGGCACAACTGAAGCCTGGTGGCCCGCCAGGCTTTTAATACACTGGGGGGAGACTGGGAGGATTGTACTCTGTGAAGCTCTGTTCTTCAATAATACTAAGTAACTTATCCTAACTAATTTCATGCTTCTCTCTGTGATTTAATGTCATCCTTTTGTCCGCAGTACGGTCCGCGCTCACTCGGGTCCAGTTTTCAAGGGCACATGCAAGAACTTCTCCAGATCACAAGGCCACGGCTTCATCCAGCCGTCGCATGGCGGAGAAGACATCTTTGTTCACATCTCAGAGTAAGTTAGAAACAGCGGCCAACGGCAAACAGACGCGCTGCGTTAGCTAAATTGCAGGTACCGCCCCACCTGCAGCGCCAGCTCTGGAAATAACCTTTCTCTTTATGCCAAGAAGAGCATCTAATGTTAGAACAGGCACAGCAAATTGTGTACACTCTGCACTCTGTCGTCTCGCTTTCCTAAAATCACTGAGTTGCTCATTTTGCTGAGTCGAAGCATCTTATTTTAAGGGCTAAAGTTGATTTGCTTCTGTAATTTTAGTAAACGATGTTTTGTAAGACACATGGTGAAAAGCTGCATTTAATTTGGAACCTGGATCTGGAAGTGACATCACACCCAAATGATTAAACAGCTACTAATTGTTGTGGAGCTAAAAACCTAAAGCCAGTACCAGCTGACTACAAGCTTTTTATGTGTTAAACTCTAAAAGAAAGATGTTTCGAAACTTATGATTTTATACTGGTTTAATGAGCATAGCATCAGTGGTTTATTTTTTAAACTTTCTCTAATTTTTCACTATTAACATGGGAAAAGTGTTATGGTGTGTGAAATAATCTGACAGTAGAACTAGTACTTTTTAAAATCCACACTAGGGGATTTTTGGCTTAAATCAAGCTCCTGTTTACTGCAAAGAAATTACTTGTAAGTTAGTTTTGTCTTATTTCAAGTGTACTGAGATATTTGCAGTAAAAACTAGATAAAAAATATTTTGTGTTTTTGCAGTGTAAACCCACACAAAGAGATTTAGCAGTGTTAAGACTGTACTATGGGTTTTTATTGAGCTTAAAAAACATCATAGGTGCAAATTCAGTGTTTGTTCCTGCAATTTTCCCAATGTTTATAGGGGAGACCTTTGCTGAGACCTTTGACCTCTCAGCTAAAAAAAAAAGAACTTCAGGAGCTTTTCTATTTGATTTTCTTGATTTGGATCTAAAAAAATTAAAATAAATCAGACTTCCCAGTTCATTTAGTTTAAAAATAAACGCAATGTTGTTGTTTTTTTAAGCTCTAAAAGTGCGTTTTAAAGGAAAACGGCCTTCCCCGCCTCTGTTTGTCTGCGTTGCAGCATCGAGGGCGAGTACGTCCCCGTCGAGGGAGACGAGGTCACGTACAAGGTGTGCCGAGTTCCCCCTAAGAACATTAAGGTGCAGGCGGTGGAGGTGAAGATCATCCACCTCAACCCGGGGACGAAACACGAGACCTGGTCCGGACAGATCATCAGCTCGTAGTCGCCGAGATCCGCTGCCGGAGGACGGCAACCCTCCGGCTCGTGTCAGCGGGGACGGTGGCGGTGCTCCTGGACTTTTTGCTTCGTTTAAAAAAAAAAACAAAAAAAAACAGCAACCTCTTTTAGAAATATATGTTCCTCTACTCTGTCTGTCAGAGCTGATAATGAAATCGTTACTGTTGCAGGCAAGTGATAGATTCTGTTCAAGCTGTTCCAACAAATCCTCTTTGTGTTATTTATGTTCAAATTGAAGTGGGGACCATAAATTAACCACACTTACAAGTGCGAGGAGTTTTTTTGTTTGTTTTTGGGTTAGTTTGTTCACAGTTAGTTTAAAAAAAAATAGAAAAAGAAATACTGGGAACATTAATCATGTCCATGGTGCAGACTGCAGTGTGTGTGCATGTGTGTGTGTGTGTGTGTGAGGAGACGATGTGTTTTCAGTTTTACTTCCCCTCTTTGCAGCTGTTTCTCTGCTGCATCAAAGTTTCCAGAGTCACATGTTTGCTGCAGGGGTTTGTCGTGGGATTTATCCCACCCAGTCTGCACTGTTGCTACGTCAGATGTACAAATTTAAAATGGATATATTAAACTCAGAGAACAGCTGATGCAAAAGGAAGCGATGGCAACATTCAGGAATAAGAATGGTTAGTCCTGGAGTACCAGGGAAGCTGTGAGGCTTTTTACATCTCCTCCCATGATGAGATGTCTCATATCTCCTTCCTGGTTTCACATCATCATTATAAAAAACCCCCAACAAAATATCATGTGACAGATGCAGGAAGGGTCATTTGACCTTGAGCAGACAAACTACTGGCTTTTTATAAACAGTTAAAGAAACATTTCCAAGTCAGTGGTGGTTCCTTTATATACATATGAATCTGAAATTAGGTTAAGGACAGTAAAGGAAACAAGATGTTAAGAGAAAAGACATTTTTAGCTATATTTTTGAGAAGGAAAAAAGGACTTTTTCAAAATAAAGTAAAAGTTTAAAAATTCTCAAGTAATCCCAGATCAGTGATGACTTATCCAGGTTGAGCTAAATATTTTAGATTTTGAACAAGCTGTCAAAAGATGTTGTAATTGTCCTTTAGTTTAGTGCAGAATAGGTCATTGTAATGTTTTTCTTTTACATTTCACAATGCAAATGGGACAACCAAGTAAGCAACAGAAAACTATTTAGCAGCAGAAATGTCAACGATATTTTTATTAATTTATTTGTTTTTGAGTACCTGGGCTGCCCCCTGATGGAGTGGCGGCAAGGGCAGAGAGCCATATTGTCCATATAAAAAGCCGCCACTAGTTCAAATAAAAACTGCACACATTCCCATAAAAGCAGATCTACTTCATTGTTCTCTCTGCGTGGATATTTGTGTATGAATTAATATATTTTGTCGTCAGATTATGACACGCTTTGCATTTTGCTGAGTATGAAAGCTACTCGACCTGCCAGTTTGCATCAGATATATCATCACAGCTGTGGGTTTTACTGCCAGTGAGTGAAAATCGTGTGCTTGGGGAAACGTGGTGGCCTGCCTCACCGTGTCATGTGTTAAAGGATCTCAGCATATCGTAGCTACCCAGGTTAAATGGGACACTGCACCTCATTTTCTACTACTGCAAGTTTCCCGCCGTCACGTGTGTCCGTGTCTTTGCCTGAAAAGGTGCTTTTATCACTTCAACTGAGCCTTGAAAAAACATTAAAGTGTGATTTATGATTTGAACTGAAGGTGTGTTTATTCGGAGTCTGAACAAATTCAAGTGTGGTACACCAGAGCTGCTGATGCGATGTTGTGTTTAACTCTTTCTACAACTCAAAATAAGAATTAAATGTTAAAGAAAACATTAAAATAATCGACATATGCAAGCGACAAGAATGTTCTTTTTTGCTATTATGAGAATCTGAACTAAAACAGGAGCAATAAAGCATGAAGATAAGCTGTAGCTACGAGCAAACCCTTTAAAAAGTTATTAGAGGGAAAAGGTGACATCTAGTGGTTGGAAGCTGAATTACATGGTTGGTTTGGCCACCGAAATAAAGGAGAAAACCTGAAAGTACAAAAAGTAAACACCAAGAGGCAGCAAGGTTTTAAAAAGAGATTTATTACGTTAAATAGTTTGTTTTTCTCCACGAGTGCTTGAAAAACCAACATGCTCGATCTTCCAGTTACTTCCACAGAAGCGTTATAAGGCGACTGTCAGCTTTGTATTTAAAGTTCACTGAAGCCCTTCAGCTTGAAGGAGTGTGTATGGTCAGATTTTTATTTATTTATTTATTTATATTTTTTATGAGTGTTTGTTTGTTCCCAGACCATAAAACATTAGCTATGTACATTCAAAATCTGGTTAAAATCACTTAAAACAGTGGTGGAAAACGAGCATACATGTCATAAAATGCTCTCAAGCTCAGAAATTTGGAGACTTTACTCCGACGGACATTTTATCTGCAGCAAGCTCAACCAATCAGAAAACATCTCGAGGTCTCGCACACTTTTTATGAAAATAATTAAGTGCAGATAAAGACTGATCAAACTTTTTTTTTTTGCCTTGGAAGCTGACATTGTGACACGGTCACAGCAGGTCAATTCACTGGTTGAGATGAATTCCCACTTTCATTTCCAAACATCCAGACTTTGCAAAAGTCATGAAACACTGCTTATGTCATCAGATAATTCCCTAATCAGGAGTTTATAATGTGTTCAAATGGTCTTCTAAAATTGTTTTAGCATCTATCAACATTTTCAAATCTATTTAAGTTATTCAGGCAAATGTATGCAAACAGAAAACAGGTACAGAAATGATATATTTTTTGATTTGATATACAAATGTGTCTCTGGAACGTTTTCAGCCTTCAGCTTTCTTAATGAAAGACTCAAAACTGTTAAAAAGATTAAAATAAAAACGGGACCCTATGATGCAACATGCAGCTGAGATACAAAAGGACTTACTGAACACAGTTTGGACGGTATTTTTAAAAGGTGAAAGTTGAGAGGTTGTTCTCTTGAGAGGCTATTAGCAGTAATCATCTTACATGCTGTAGATAGCTCCTAAACAATTTTTTTGCTAACGTCTAGTCAAACTTGGAATAACTTTGGATGGCCACTGAAATCAAATTAACACACCAATACGTAAAAATGACATTTCGTATGTTAAGATATTGACTGTTCACAACCACTCAACAGAACTCTGATTAAAAAAAACAACCTAAATCTTCCCTTTTAAATCTGCTGATTGTTCCCTCAAATGCATTTAGAGGAATTCATATTCACTTCAGGACCCTTGAGAAGTGGATGTAAATATTTGACACCAGATAGTTAAACGGTTAACATATTAAAACGGATCCAGTTTAAAAATTAAAGCAGCTGGAATGTCGTGTCCCTTTGGTACATCCTACACTTTAAATGTAGAAAGATCCTTGTTTTGAAGAAGTTAATAACCAAAAACCAAAGAGAAATCACGTTGCAGTCTCCTCCGTCCCGCTCTCGTACTGCGGTGAGTTTGTCGATAACTATTATCTCTCATTAGTGCAAAAATATCGCTTCATACCCAAAGTCATCTGGAAGATAAACATCCCTGTTCATTTTGGGTTCATTTCAAGGTTATATGCTTCTCATCCCAGCAGTCAAATGTAGTTTTTGGCACAGTACTTAAAACAACAATGCTCACTTCAACATCTGCTGCCTTTAAATAAAAACCCTCCTCCTGCCTTTCATTCATATATTAAACTAACATTATCAACAAGGAGACGTCGGTAGCGGTGCCACTCAGCAGTTCATTAGAAGCCTGCACTCGATGTTCCTGCTGCTGTCCAGTTCTGGGGGGGTTTTGGCCGAAGGTATGGCGATGAGGCGCGGCGACGAGTCGAAGAAAAGTTCGCGGCAGAGCCGAACCGTGTTCTCGGGTGAGTAGACGGTGAAGCCGATCGTCCTCGGGTCGTTGAAGATTTCGTAGTCGTTTCCTCCCTGGAAACAGGAGTGGCGTCATCATAATCGCATCACATCTGAGTTCATGTGGTTGGGTTTCCTTCTCATGACGAAAACCAACCACCAGGTCAGACATCCCAGAACAAATGACGGCTTTATTCTCTGAGTCTGAGGTTTTTACCCCTCAGCATGTTCATCCTCTCATGAGATCACAGTGACAAACAAAGAGAAGCTCTTTGTTTACACGACTCTCGAAATGTTTTAATTGTTCTTAAAGGGACAGTGTTATGAAAAATTAACTTTTTTTGAGCTTTACATCATATTCCCTGCAGTTTCCTTGATTCTTTCATGCCTGTTTGAGAAATCGTTTAATCTCCATGGCATCTGTTCAGCTGTACAAAACGCCTTCAGGGACGTAGCACCGCCTTCAACACACAGCTCCTCCCCAGAGCTGCAGTTTCTTCCCCATTCAGCTCCTTCAGACTAGCCAGCAGCAATTAGCAAACATCTGGAGGAGCTGAGCATCAGCTGAGCTCATTATAGCAGCTACTTTTCAGAGGAACGCTGGTAAAAACGTTGTTAAAGGGTTAATAATAGAGGAGCCATGTTGTGATGACTTCCTGAAGGTGGAGTTTCAGAAAGAGCAGGAATTTCTTAAAGAGACAGAGACCCAATTTCAAGGCCTTAAATTACAAAGTCAAATTTATTTTAAGCCATGTTTGATATATGCAGCAGTTTTATAACTGGCACTATATGCCTGGAAAACACATCATACTTTAAACTTTCTCATCTTGATTTTGTGGAATATTTTCACATAACATAGTGCATAACTTAGACATAAAAAGAAAAGGACAAATAATTTAGATTTTTTTTGTGTGTGTGTTTTTTTTTTTCTATTTTGCTGCAGCCTAATTTACACTGATACCCTAAAATAAAACACAACACATAAATCATGTATGTTCTTCTTTTGTTTATCTGTCAGACTAAATCCTGGTGAAATGGGTAAAGTGACAAAAAGTGAATAATTGACCAAATTTTTCTTCCATTTATTGGAATAACACCAACAGAAATGTGACCCATGACCTCTCAGGAGACACTGAGGTCAGATTGCTCAAATGCTGCTGCATTCGTTCAGCAGTCTGACATGAATGAGCCTTCAGATAAACCCAAGAGCTGCTTTAAAAACGGCAGGACTTCCCGTCCTCAGGCTGTCACAGGCCAGTCGATCTGAAGCAAATATTGGGCAACAAACCACGTAAAGTAAAAGCTTGCAGCTATTCGTGCAAATTAAAGGTGGAGGAAGGTTTACATAAGTTTCCAAGGTAACAAATAATGAACTTTGGAGAGTCACATTAACGAGTCAAACTTTCAAATTTGTGCTTTGAAAGTTTGACAAAACTCCTTGTGTGCTTCCCCCACTAAGCTGAGTATCAGTCAGATTTCTCAGGTCCACACTGTGAAAAATCTGTATTATTGGCCGGAGTGACGTGTTCTTGTTGGTTTAATTTGGGTTTTTCCCAAGACATTTTAAGTGTTTTTCACCTTTTACAATGATGAAAAAGAAACTCTTTGCTGCTGCAGTGCCATGTGACCGGCTCTGCGCTCGTATATATCCTGGGAGTGGTGCACAGAGAGCAGCTGAGACACTGGTCGTAAATTTTATGATGTTCAAACCAGAGCGATACATTCATCAGACAGAGGGGCAGCTTTTACTTTAAGTTTCATTTGCACATAAGAGTGAGGAGGCGTGCTAATGTTAGACTGGAAGTTCAGCAACCGTCCTGGGATTTTATTTATTGGTTCAAGTTTGGTGACAGAGGGTCACTCCTCTTATTTTGCCCTCCTGCTGGTCGTAAACGCCAACGTTTTATGTTGACGTCGGTAAAGGAAATGTTCTTACTTCTGAGGTTTCGTTGCCAAAGAAGTAGATGGCGTCCAGGCCTTCGTTCTCCAGCAGGTCTAAGCACAGCCGCTTGTCCCAGCCCTCAGGGAAAACATCGAAACTGATGAGCCCACCTGAAACGAGACGAGCCTGTCAACGTTATCATAACGACATCAATGGCTCCAGGACAATCCAAACCCAAAGTGAATATGGAAATATTTATTCCAATTGAATTTCTCAAAACTGCTGCATATAAATTTATTTGTAGTTAAATATGTTTAATAAGAGCAAAACTCTTACAGATAAATTGAATTGAATCATAAAATATTTTCTGAAACCTTTCATATTAAACTCTTTTTCAATTGATTGTGGTTCTGATCCCAGTTTGGTCCAATTGGACGATTTTGACCCCATAAGTCCATGAGACCTCCTGCTGGTAGATATTATTTATTGGCCTTATGTAACAATATTTCATTTCAGTAGATTATAAATTGAATTGAAACTTGTTATGAATTAGCGTGCAGTAAAATAAGAATAAAGGCTGATATTAATTGTCATAAAACGTCTGCAGTCATAAAACTTGGAGTCAGAAATGGTGGAGCAGCACCAAACATCCAGCTCAACAGAATAAGACAAAAAAGGAAAACAATGTTTGAACTTCCTTTAATATACAAGTAAATTTGCATAATGTATTTTAATATACAATTGGGCCAAAACTATTCATAACAGTTAGAATAAATGTAAGATTTAAAATAATTTAAATTTAAATTTAATAATTTAGATTTAAAGTAGTTTTCAATCAACCAGGACTGTAAACTGACCAGCTGTTTTTTTGTTGTTTTTTTTTTTTAGTTTCCACTGATGCTTCAGCTTTGCCTGTTGGTCAAACAGGCAAAGCTGTTTGATTTAAACTTTAACTTTAAATCAATGAATACTTTTTAGACTAACTTGCTGATTTTATTTACTTACTCATTACCTGAGTTTCTCCTCTGTGCGTCTGGTGTGAATACTTTCTAGCACGGTGGCAAAACCTGAAACTGCTGCTGCGTAAGTTACTCAACAGGTTGTTGCTAGGTAACCAAAGAGTGAGTGAGTTGCTAGGCAACCAGAGAGCAATGAGTTATTTGATTAGTTGGTTGTGTGAAAGGTTGAGCAGATAAAGCCTTTCCTCATTTCCCAGAATGCCGTGCGGTTCTGGATTGGAGTTCAGTGACTATTCCATATATTGAATATTGTATTTATTGATATTAATCAAGTGTTTATCACCATATATACAGTTGTTGATTAGTATTGCAGCCCTCCTTTCAAGAGTTACATTTATTAAAAAATATTACTGACATAGAGAAAGAGAATCATCACTTTAATCACATCCAGTTTAAACCAGTAAATAATTTAACAAAGGAAAATAAAACTTAAACTTCAACCCATCGACAGAAGCAGGAGAACTTGTTGCCTGAGAGAAAATCGGATGAAGACACAAAACATCACTAGGTTATAATTTTTTTGTTGTTGTTTTCACCAAGACTGCAGAACATTTCCTGTAATTAAAACCATAATAGTCTGAAATGATCCGTCTCTGCTGAGCTTCAACTCACATGACCCTGGGCTGTGAGATGAGGGCAGAGCAAAACAAAACAGACAGAAATCTGCCTGACAACTTTCGGCACACATTGTTCTCTCCAACCTAAGCGACTTTTCCACGTCTTGCCTCCAGAAATCGGCCAATCAGGAGGCTCTGTCCTCTCACACCCTCATTACGGCTCTGACACAAACACCTTCACGCCCAGAAGACAAACAACTCAGAGCTCCAGCTTAACTTTGAGCCTGCATGTTTTAAGAAACACCGAAAGCTCAGATTGTTGGCTGAACTGAATTACTTAATGTAGAATCCCTCCAGAGGAGGAAGCTGATGCCTGGAAACACTGATTAGCTCGTCTGTCTAGGTGCAGACTGGGCAGCGTCGGGTTATATAACACCTGCAGCTCCTATCAGCTGATGAGGGCGCAGATGAACTGTAAGGAAAAGCAAATAAATAAACCTTCTGGAACTGCCAAGCCGTTTTCACTGCGTTAGAGTCAACGGCGTAAAGATTCAGGCTGCGGCGTTCCCCTCTGATTTCACACCCCAGGAGCCCCAACATTCAGCAGGTGGGCTCTCGAGGAAATCGAACGGGCCGGTTCTTGTTAGTGTGAAGTGAGAGCGGCCCTAACGCGTCACCAGGCAAACATCTAGTACCTTCTGCTGCGGTGTGTCGTCAACAGAGCGAAGGAACAGCGTGTGTGTCTAATAGTTAACCAGCACAAAGGTTCAGCATGAACCAAAGGTGGGCCAGCAGAGGGGCGGAGGGGTGGAGGGCGGTCTCTTGTTTTTTTATCAATAGATAAGAAGCAACAAACAGACAGAAATGCTGTAAAAGTGGTTTGGCACCGAGCCGAACCATCATAAACAGACGCAATTAAGTTTGCCTTTCTTCCTGACAGAGTGTCGCCAGAAACAAGATGTTCTGTTTTCCCTTTTGCCTGCCTTCCTGCACGGATGCAGAGAGGGATCCGAGGCGACGGGAACAGGATTCGCCTCGTTCGATTCTCTCACCTTTGGTGAAGCGGAGCCCCTTTCCAGCAAACTCTTTTTTCAGGGCAGCAACAAACTTCTCCCGGATCTTCTCCCTCTGAGAAACAAGAAACAAACGGGTTAAAGACATTGGAGCAAAAAAAAAAAAAAAAAAAAGACAGAAACGGTGGCTTGCTTTTGTTATTAACCTCCTTTACTCTGATACCACTTAAAAAGCTTCCAAAGTGACCTAATCAGTAAATAAAATCTGTTCCCTTGTGTTGTTTATTCTGAGTTCACTACAAAAACACAAAATCTAACCAAGCAGTTTCTAGTGCAAATAGAAACTATTTGCACTAGAAACTAGTACAAATAGTTTCTAGTGCAAAACTAGTTTTGTTTATTTTATTTGAAATAAAACAAAACTGACCTACACTAACTTCACACCACGATATACGAGCTTAATAATTCATAAACATTGATGAAAGTGAAGTTAATTGGATTAAAACATTTTCAGGTTTTAGCCACAATCTAATGGTCTTCAGTAGAGAGTAATTTATTTAAGTAGGAATCCATATTTGTTTTAATTAAACCCGGTTCGGCTTAATTACTTTTCAGATTCAGATTCATCCAGCTCATAATGGCAAGTTTTCTACCTGAGAGAGGCCACTGATCACACTCAGTCGGCACTTTATCCATCTGAAAAAGTGTTTATAATTTTATGCGATGCTAAAGGTTTACCGTTTCTTCGTGGCGACATTATTGAGCTGCGATCCCTGACATAAGAGGCCTGTTTCTCCCACCGGAGCGTTTCTGTTTTTAACGGAGCGCCGCCTGAAGGGACTCGACCTCTCTGGGAAGCTCGTTTTAGACTCATTTTTACCTAATTAACCTAGTTAGTGACGAGTTCTTCCTCTGGGTTTTTTTTTTGCACGTAGCTAAAATACCCAATTTTTGAGGTGAAACACGTCAAAAACATGCCAAACTAATTTAAATGTAACTAAATGTCTTTCTCTTTCTGAAAATAGAGGAAGATTACAGAATATAATCTTCCTGCTAAACTTCTCCTCTGCTGATACTTAGTTTCTTTATTAAGCCAGACTCTGTCAACCAATCTGTTAGGTTGTGTTGACGGGTCAATGTTTGACCTTTCTTTGTCTGTTTAACGACTTAAAAAGAGAAACAAAGAGGTCCTTTTGGTAAAAAACAAATGTCTGCTTTGCTCCATCCTGTCTGCCTTCAGATTGAATCATCCTCTTCTTTTGCACAGCAGAGGCGATTTCGTAACTTTTCCAGGCGAACAGTGTTTACCTTGTCTATTTCTGAAAATTCGATCCTCTCCTCCAGGGTGCAGCTGCGACCGATGGGCGAAATGTTAATCATCCCGTTCCTGAACTCGATAAACGTTCCCCTGCGGGAAGAAAACGACGTGTGATTCAATGCTTTTAATTCTGATCCATCTCTCAGTCTTCTGTCACGAAAGTGTAAAGGAATAAAAACATTCACTTGAAATAAAGAAACCTGGCGAACGAACCTTTTCTTTGGCAGCTTAATGAGCCCCATGTACCGCAGGCAGAAGTTGATCAGATCCTGCAGCAGCTCCTCTCCCAGATGGTTCTGGATCGCCTGCAGGAGCAAAAAACGCATTTAATATGGCTTTAATATAATCGTACTAAATTACCATTATTATTAAAGAGAAAAATGCTTTCCAGCATAATAAACTGGGGATTTCCGGCTTTGTTCTCACAGAAAATATGAACTCTCTTACGTGCTTTGAGAGCAGTTTCCCGTCTTTATATTGAACTGTCCCGTTCTCAGCAAACACATAGTCAAACTTGTGAATCACTGAAAGAGAAAACACACAAAACGAGGCTAAATGTGATCGTCATAACTCAAAGAGTTCTTGTTTTTAAATTGAGAACAGTAAGAATAAGAAAATGAAGTAGCATTTTACGCTGTTATCAGATTATACTGCATATAAAAAGGCTGGAAGAGTTTTAGTCAGTCTAAAATCTCTTCTTCCTTTCATCTGAGTTATCAACGGTTTGATTTACTTTAGAAACTGATTTTATCGCTGTAACCTAAAAGAAAAAAAAAGAATCTGAAATCAGAAGATTACTGCTAAACAGTAAAAGCAAATGCTGTTGGAAAACAGATTAAGACAGTTATTTATTCATCTAGGCTCCAAGCAGCAAGGTAAAAATATATGTAATAAAAATGTTCATTAAGAAGAAGGGAAACAGTGTAGATAATAATAGTATAAAATCCCCTGGAAAACTTCCAGAACCACTTAAAGCCTGTTCCTGGAGTCGTATGCCAGTGGTACTGAGTGCAAAATTTGCAGAATATTTCAAGATTAAAACTTCAACTGAAAAGTAGTCAGAGAGAGTAAAGCAAAGAGGAAAGAGTTCATGTTATGTGGGAATGAGAAACGATGAGCTTGTTATCACACTTTCATCTTCCCTGGGTTGAAGAGGAAATGTCAAACAGCCAAGAAAAGGTAAGAAAAAAAAAAGTAAGATTTGCTGGCTTTGGACCAACACATGTCGCCTCTAAGACAACCTGTTTATCAGGTAGAGCCTCCAAAACATCAAACCTCCTCACTGTTTGCTCTACATGCACACGACTCTTTGGAGGTGACTGCGCATAAACAGCTGGACACCAAACACACTCAAAAGTGTAAAGAAAATGAACTGTTGCACTGATTATTTTAGCTTTTAGCATTTTAAATATGCACCTAAATGCGCCACCTTGATGTTTTTCGTGGGTAGAGACACCACCAGCTGCAAATGGGCGCCAAGAACAGCCTCACCTTTAACACACTTGGACGTGAAGCCACATTGTGTTCTAACTTGGCACAAAGCGTCTGCATTCCAGCTGTAGACTAATATTTGCAGACAGACAAGTTATCAGCTGTCGGTGCAGCTACGTGTTCCCTGCTCAGCGTGACGGTGTGTTTTGGAAACAGCTTCAGGAGTCACGAGTTGGGAAACCGAAGCATGAGGGGGTCAGATGGACAACCGCATGAGAACTGATTTAAGTGTGGCTGGGTGTGTTGCTGCATTGCATTTCAGGATGGAAGCTGATGAATCAGACGAGCAGGTCCTGCAGAGGATAGTGAGGGGAGCGGAAAAGTTGCTCGTCCACATCAAGAACGGAAACACCAAGCAGTTAAAATGTTGAACTGATGTTGAGATCACTTTTTTTTTTTATCACTTAAATCATTGATCTTCCACACTGATCGTCTTTCTTTCTGTGTTGTTTGTGGCGACGAAACTATTCCCAGTTTTACTGATTCCCAATTTCAGCCATCGAAAATCTAAATCATCATGAAAATCCAGGTCAACTGGAACAAAAACACTTTTATTAACTAAATTACTATATGTACATCTGGGTTTTTTTTTTATATTGCACACTCTTATTAAGAAGCAACAGACATTAAAATGTATAAAATATATCAGTAATGCTCTTTTTATGTGTCAAAAGGCTTTTTGAAGATGTTC
>NW_015113931.1:0-47924 GCF_001443285.1 Poecilia latipinna | reverse complement strand
TTCTCTGGGTTTCAGGTCGTTTTCTTTCTCTGTTCTCCTAACTCCTCTCCTCAGACTGACTCCCAGTTTCACAGAGTTTGCAGCAGGAGGCTCGAGTTGATGCGCTAAAACCTACAAGAACAAAACGCGGTTGGAACAGGAAGCGGCCTGCTCACCGTCGTCTCCTTCCCCGAGCTGCTCGGCTATCTTCGGGTAGTCCGACCCTCCCACGATGCCGATCTTCACTTTCCTCCGCAGAGTCTGGAAGAACTCGTCCAGCTTCGGGTCGATTTTCTGCAAATTACAAAAACATGTACTTTTTAGTGTTTTATTTTTATTATTTTTTTATTCACCAACAACATCTATTATCTGATAACAGATGTTCCTTTCGGAGTGTACACTGCTGAGAGCAAAAAAAAAACAACAACTAAATCTTAGTCATTGAAGTATCATAACATTGTGATAACATGACTGTAAAGTTTCATGTTGTGACTGTTGGAGGTGTGAACTGTGCAGACACACAAACACATTAAGCAATCGCTCTAGATAAGCCCCAACGCAACAACCAGCACTTTATTATTACTAAATCTGCACACATGCATTATTTTTCAATGGAAACCAAGAATATTAACAGCAAGCCAATGGAAGAGTCGAATAAACAAGAGTTGCGTGAAGTGACAATATACAATTTTAAGCAGCTCGATGCGCCGTGTTAACTCTGGAGGAAGCAGCATAAAAACGTCTTCAGACTGTATGAATGAGGACGTGATGCCGTGAGGACACAGTGTGCTCTCCTCAGAGTGGGAGGCAAAGGATGCAGCCGGAGAGAGAGCAGCAGCAGAGGAGGATGGAGCTGCTGCTGCTGCTGTAAGAAGAAAGAAAGACGCTTCTATTGACAGGCAAGCACCAACAATAGGATGCTTGTTGGATGGATGGGAGCTTACTTCTCTCGGCGGTGTCAGTGTGCCGTCCACGTCAAACAGACACAGGATGTTTCGCTGTGAGGAAAAGCCGTTTAAAGTCTCCATTTCTGGGCGGCTCGCCCCGCTGTTTTCTTCTCTAAAGATATAAGTTATAAGTGGGAGGTTCAGTCTCGAGCTTCTCGTATAATTTCACGTGAGGAGAAACTACATGCTGGTGTCCAGAAGTACTCTGAAAGACAGACTCAAACTGGAAGCTTAAGGTCGATATTTGTCGTCCTGTCCGAGCTGGAAGCGGCGTCCCGGTCCTTCGGTTCTGGTTCGGGTCGGTTTGGCTCAGGGTGACAGCGAGGTTTCCACTTCAGCGTGCAGTACGTGCTGTTTCCTCCGCTGCGCTGTACCACACCGGAGCCCATTCACAGCCAGGCAGTGACGTGGAGAGTGGGCGGGGCAACAGGCGGCTGACCTTTCACCTGCAAGGATGAGTTCAAGTGAGAAAGTAAACAAACAACAAAGGAGAAAGGATATTATATTATATTATATTATATTATATTATATTATATTATATTATATTATATTATATTATATTATATTATAGAATAGTTTGATGTGTTATATCATTCTACATTATATTATAGTATGATATGCTATGTTATGTTATATTATTATTCCTTACATTCTAAAAGCAAAATGTAAAGAAAGCATTGTATATTTACAATGTAAAGATTTTCTCTTCTGTTTAAAAACTGTCATCTCATCCTTCCACAGAATGTTTCCCAAAAGCTGTTGTGGATCATCAAGAGGTTTTTGGATAAATTTGAACCTGGGCCTTGGAGTTTAAGTTCATTTTAGTCAGAAGAACAGAAAACCCTCTCTTTCTTTTTTACTGTTGAATCATGAACACTGACATTAACTGAGGCATGTGAAGAAATGTTAAATTTAGTTTCTATAAAGGTTCAGCATTGTTCCATGTTTTGTGCATAAAGACCCTCTGTGTATTTTGCTAGATTTTCAAAATGACTTTTTAAACCTATACAAACTGATTGATGCCATTTATATCTATTCTTGAATTTCTCCAGACAGAGGGTATCATGTGTTGCTTGTTGAGATATTTCAGCCTATTCCATGTTCTCTGCGTGTTGCGCTAAGCCTGGAGAAAGAGTTAGAATTATGTTTGTTTAATATACATCCCTCTCATTGTGGGATGTATTCAGATTATTCAAAGCTGTTCACTCAAGACTTAGGAATCAAATTGATCAATACTGCTTTCTTCTTTTTTGTGGATGTCGTTTTAACAAGTAGAGTGCAGCTTCAGTACTGTAGAAAAAATATTTTTGTTTTTAGAAACTTCAAAAATACTCAATTTAATAATCAATTTAAGTTTGTATAAACGCAGTCACGTGACGTTTCCTGACCCAGTGCTCAGCTATTTGTGCTTCTACACTGACCCCTAGTGTTTTAAATGTGCAATTACTTCAGATCACAAGGTCAGTGGGTGAGTTTTTTCTTACGTCTCCTTTTTTCCCTTTAGTTATAAACCAAAATGTTAAACAGGACAAAAGTCTGCTTTATGTGGACAATATCAAAATTAATTCTGCGCACTGACTATTCAAGTTGTTTCTTTTTATGGCATCAGCATAAACTGTGTTCTCTGATAGATTTCATTCTCATAGTTTCTAAGGTTTTCAATATTTTTTTCCTCAAAATTATCACATTTTCCACTCCCAATATTCTTTCTAGCTCTTAATTTGTTCTTTGTAGCTGAGTCCATTTAATATGTTTTAATTACCTAATTAATAAGCAAACCCAGAAGAAAAATGTCAATCCAATCCAAACATACAGACAGATTCCAAGTCAGTAAAACTCTAAATTGTTCCTCGCTGCACCAAACAGAGAAGTGAAGTTCAGTTTATTATTCAAACTGGATAAAGAGTTATCCAAGGAAACCCAGCAGGTGGCATCAAGTGACTAAGTTGTAGCTTTCACTATCCCTGAATGAGGATGTGGCAACACTGAGCAATCACTTGAGTTGTTTACTTCCCTCATACATGCAGTAAGCAACAAGCTGAAAGGAAAACTCTGCTTTCACTGGAAGAAACATCTACCAGAACATGGATCAGTGGGAACCAGACAGCCATCTGGGGGGTTGATTCATCTATCTTCCCATAAACTTTGACCTCCAGTCCCTGCTGATAAAAAAAAACATCCACACAGCATCTTGTTGCTACCACCATGTTTTACAGTAGAGATGATGTCTTAAGGCTCCCGGTCGTCAATTTGAGCCCTAAATACCTCCTGCTAGTGTGTTGAAATTATAATGTATGCAGATGACACTGTCATTTCTACACACAAGAATGTGACTAAAGTTATCACATACAATGACAAGCGTTTCTGTTTGGCTTAAATAATCATGCCTCCAATAGTTAAAACTTAAGGATTCTTCCCAATATTTTTTATGTCAAAAGTGAAACTTATGAGTGAATTTTGATTCGACTCTCAGGTTTAAGATGTATGTAGTGGAAGTAAATAATCCTGTGGCTCAACAGGTCGGAGATTCTGTCTGGTTCTTAAAAGAAACTTATTTCATTGAGGAAGGAGACAAGGTTCCTCACAACTTTAAAACTCGAGATAACCTCCATATTTGTTTCCATGAAGTAAAAATAACAGATTTTTAGCAAAAAGTCAACATCAATTCAATGATGGGTCGTGATTATGTACTAAATTTGAATGTTCTGCTTTTTATCAGCTTTTAGTTTGTCCTGTCATTAGATTAACTAGAAAACACATTTACATTGAGTAAATGCATTTGATGAATTTATATTAAACTGTAGGTTTATGCTGTTTTTGCTAACGCACTGATATTTTAATGGATTTATTTTGCATTTATTCATCTTTTGCTCTTAGTAGCATTTCGAACCACAGCTGGGAATCTCTCTGTCGCTGCGAGATGAATAAATGTAATAAATGGATAATGGAAAACTCTTCTGACCCATTGTGTCGTACTGATGGGAACACCACAAATTGTCCAGCTGCTGTTTCACAACCCAGGCAACACAGAGACACTCTGTTATTTCCTTTGCTGTGTTGAAATAGCTGGAAAGCCTCTTCATGTGGAAATGTAAAGGTGCTAAAAGGTCGTTGTCCCCAATCCAGCCGTGTTACTGCAGCGTCATCCGTCTGTTTGCTCGAGATGTTTACGACTCTGGAAGGTGGCAACCGGACAGGAAGGTGTGTGTGATGTGCAGGAAATGTGGGACAGGAGCCTAAATGTGTTTGCTTGTTTTATTGGTTTGGTGACAGGATTACACAGCCTGGATCATGTGGACTGTAGAAGTGGCTGATTTGCTTTATAGAAGGAGGAAAACAAGACTTGCGTTCAACCCTGTCGCTTATTAACTTTTTAAAATTAGCAACAGCATGACAGACCAAACCAGATTCAGGCAACAGATGGGATAGACAGCAAGATACAATAATAATAATATTATTAAAAAACAGAAAGACGTAATAATATAATAACTTCATATTTTCAGGCCCTTTCATGCATTTTTCTAAATTTCAACCTATATAACTGTATAGGAAATAGACGAGGGCGTATTTGCAAATCTATTGCGATGGAACGTAGTACAAAAAATAAATAAAGAAATAAAAATAAATCCTCTCTGTTCTTTATGAAGTTCTGTAGTTTTTTACAGCTTCATGTTGCGATTAAAAGATTATAAAACATGCATCATGCTGTATTTCACATTGCCATGTTGTCATTGTCTTCCTCTGTTTAATGCTCAGTGACATGGAAAGAGTAACCCCACATGGATAAATATTTATTAATGAAATGGACAAAAAATAGGTCAGGCTTCCATCAGTTGGAGCCACTCCAACCATTCCACATGGTCAAATTCAGTGCAGATGGAGCAAATGCTTGGTGTAACATGAGATTATTTGTGTTTTTAAATTAGCCTCTACATAAATTATGTTTAAAATATAAATCACACTCATGATGTAGCATACAGAAATGGAATTAGGTGAAACTGAAGCATTCTTCATCATCTTAAATGTGACACCATTCATATCAACTACAGAAACTCAGAATTGTTAGATTACAGTCTCCTCAGTTATGGCCAAAGTGTTGCCATATAAACCATGCAATTAGAGAGCATATAAACATGCAAATGATGTTTTTGAACACAAAGACCTCAATCTGTTTCCACACACGACTTTAAGAAAGGCCAACATTTCGACTCTCCATGCGGTTAAAGCCAGTGGTCTTCTACAACATGAGCACTAATTCGATTTGCGCATCCGGCTGGGTAAGGACGGGCTTTTTCAAAAAGTGGTGACAATGGTTTACGAGCAGACTTTTATTGTCTAAATCCACCTTGATTTTATAACCAACAATATTTATCTACTTGGCTTTATGGGCCTCCGGTGACCTTTGCCCCTTTACCACCATAAAGGCTTCTTCTGCTCCTTAAAGCAAAAAAAAAAGAAAAAAAAGAAAAGAAAAAAAAAAGGGGGACATTGTGTTAGAAAGCAGACAAACAGGCGATGTTTACAATATTTTGGTATACTTTTTAGGAGTGCTGTTTTTATTTATCCTGCAGAGGATTTCTGTACTAATACACACAGTAAGATCACGTAGCATTAATAAGACACAATTCAAACATTGATTTTCTTTTAGGCTCGTGATTTTTCTTAATGTGGGATGTTTGTCTGGATGGAGTGTGGGAGTTTTTTCCACTCTTCCCTCCCTCTCAGCCGTGCACTGATTGTCACTTTGTAGTTGTTCATTAACTCATATTAGACAGGCAGACTCGCCTCCATCAACACGGAGCGGAGCTGATCTTAGACTCCAGCTGAAGAAACACCAGGCGCTCAGGGAAACACTTTATCTCTGCAATCTTACTATTGTTCTTGCTCTCCGAAAACGTTTAAGTGTCAACATCTTAAAAAAAAAAAAAGCTGGTTTTTCTCCTCTTATCTTGATGCCGGAGTGTCAATCGGGAGAATTTCTGCTTCGCCACCTTCTCACTTCTGTTTTTGGATTTTCGCCGCCAGTGGAGAGGCTCAGCTCCGACACGTGTAAAGGCCACCAGTTCACCCGAACCGGCTCGTATTTATTTATTTATTTATTTTGACACTCAAAACCTGGAAGAGGCGCGGATTTGTGAGGACCTGAGGAAAATCTCCCGGATCAATAATGCGCAGCTGGGACTGTTTACTGTACCTGGGAGTGCTGGGAGCGGTGGGACTGGTGGCGGCGGGCCACAAAATGCTGGACGACTGCTTGGCATCAAACCGTAAATACAAAATGAACGTCGTTGTTCTGGAGGACAACAACTTCGAGTGGAGTCGGCCGTTTGTGCAGACGGCCGTGGAGCAAGCTATCGAGAAGGACAGGCAGAAGAACATCGACAATGGTATGGTGAACATAAAAACCCAAACAAACTGGTTTCCAGTAGCTTACAAAACAGCCTAAAACCAAGAACTTTGACATATATTTATTAATTATTTCATAAATAAGAGTTAGTCACTTGATATGAGCTGGAATTGATCTACAAACTGTTAAACGTGACAGTGTACAATCAAAATGGCTGATAATGAATTTGGTGTTTTTGCATTTCATAATTCTTCCCTCCTTCAAAAGATTAGCAAACATTTAAAAACCTATTTTATTTTTCTAACTTTTCTGCTTGGAAATACTTCAGAATAAACTTTGTTGTTTTTATTTTTATCATTTATAATAAATAATATCTCAGCAAGATTTAACTTACACATGTCCATCAAAATGCATGCTTTATTTTGTGTGTAGAATATGTTGAGTAAAAGAAAGAAAATGCAAAATATGGGACTATTACTTCAAAAAAAAAAATAGATTTTCCTATAATCTCCTCCAATTATTTTTTATTTATTGAAGATTATTTAATAATTTACACAGGCTAGTTTCAGTTAATACATTTTAAAAATGATTAGAACAAGAAAATTTAGATTAAAATTAAGATATATGCATAAAGCGGTGGAGCTGAAAACACATGAAAGATAAAGAAATCGGTTTAATTTTTCTACCCAGACTATTTAATATTTAATAAAAACTTCAGTCAAATTATCCAGATAAATTTCTGTCTCTTATTTTTTGTGCTTTTAAAATGATTAATCATATTTGCTCAGTTTACTGTAAAACTGTATGTCCGTTGCTGTAGCTAAATGGGAACTTTACATGGATCTGAATCAAGTTTTTAATCCAATAACATTTCAGATTTGTTATTGTTTCTTTTTTTTTTTTATGTTTTTCACACATGTAAACCCACACCATTAATTTTTCATATTTTAATGCGATCGAAGGAGTTCAACTTTGTGGATGGATTTAAGTTTAAGTACAAAATACACATTTATTGACGTCTGATCATCAGATTTATGACAAGTTGGAATAATCCTACCAAAAGGGGAAGCGTTGCAGGGTGGACATCACATCATGTGTGGCCTTTAGCTCACATATTCATGTATTTGTTCACTGATTAATTCTGTTCAGGGTAGCAGAGTATCTGAAACTTTTCCCAGAATTCACTGGTTAAACGCATCAGTTCACGACTGCATGCTCCACCTGCACTTAGAACAAACGTAGCACTGTTTGCACGAACCTCTTGGTTTTAATAGAGTTTTAGCAACTATGACACACATTACTGTCGCCATCGTGTTAATTTTCAGGTTAAAGATTATTCATCAGATCAAAGCTGCTGATGGTGTTTCTTATCTTCTAATATATTCAAGCGTATCTAAGATCTTGCTTTATGAGGGTTTAACTTAAGCACATTTTGTTGATTCTCCCGCTCATTATGTTGCCCAATTTATATAGTTCATATCACAGTTTACAGTGCTCTGCTGCGTCAGGACAGGGCAACTTACTTTTGTTACCATATCGTTTTTATTTATCAGTGAGGCTGGATGTAAATATTCATTATTCCATAAATATTTTGACTTGGCTAAAATGAGAGAGTCTTCATTAGGGCAGACAGAACCTCTGCACAGTGTAGCATGAGATTAGATACTTTCTATTTTTGGATTATTGCTGCAACGTTGGAGTAGCAAATTCTACCTTACTGCTGTAATAATTGCACAATAAATGATGTCTCAATAGCCCTTAATAGGTAATCTTTTAATAGCATTTATTACATCTCCTGATGAACTGAAATGCTCCAGCATGCAAAGACGGAATGAAATCGACTCACCAATACGTTCCATGTAAACCTACAACCAGTATGAACTCTAATAATAGTAATGTGAGATTTTGGAGACGATACAAAGACAGCAGCAGCAGCTGATTGGTCCACAATTACACGCACAAAAACTTTGCTTGTATTTAAAGCAGTGAATAAATTTTTGCAGCATCCGATGGGGTTTGTAACACGCAGCTCAGTTGTGGAGAAATCCTCTGAACGCTGGCAATTATAAGACACACCGCTTTGATTCTACAATCCCAGAAACATGAACTAAAAAAAACCTGAACAAACATGAATATAACAAATACATGATGTAAAAAGAATATGATCCAGTTTAAGCATTAATACGCTGGTGTCCTTGTTTCTCCACCATCCTAACATAACGGCCTAACTCGGCTGTTTATCACATTTCTTACAACGTTGAGCGTTTCGTTGTCGATAACGGCTAATCAGTGGCATACTTTCCGAGAGAAACTACAGGCAAATAGTTTATCTCTGGGTGGTAAAAGTCGGTCTAATCTAATCTTTAATAACCCCTGGAGATCAATAAAAGAAATTTTATATTAATATGTCTTATCTGTTTTGCATGACTCAAGACCTGGACCTCGTTTTGACGGCCAACTACAACGGGTTCAACACCACCGTGTACAACCGGCAGGGCTGCGGCAGCAGCACCTGCGAAGGAGTGGCGATACTCAAGAAGCTGGATGTGAGTTTGGTCAAATGTGTTCAGAGGAAATTTACTTTTGTTTTTTTTTTTTCTTTTTTTAAATGCGGTGCACTTGTTAGGGTTCAGATATTTCCAAGTCGGTAAGGTGGAAGTGTCAGGCCGCTGACACTTGGGTTTTATTTGGAGACCATCAATAGTGACAGGATCTGAACCACAAGTTCCCCTTTTGCGTTTTAATTTTATTACAGCGAGATTAGCTTTTGGCTGTATATCTGCCGCCGCTGCCAGAGCAAACGGTTGCCGTGGCTCTCATTGTGCACAAAGATCAGCGTCCTGCTCACAACGCAGCCGCATGGCGCAGGATCTGGAAGCTCAATAAAACGACCTGCTTCCTTCACAACCAACTTCAGATTTATAATGAAATATGAATATTTAAGAGTTCAGGGGAAGAAAAGTTTCTGTGTTACACTATGAGTCTATTTCAATCTGGAAAGACTCAGACGAAGAAAAAGGAACAATTAAAAGGTTTAATGACAGCAATGCATAACAGTTCTTTGGCGCTCGGGCCCCGGCAGCTGATCTGAGCTGAGATTTGATGTGAACTCGATGAACATCCCGATAACCGATTAGGGATGCTCTCCCCCGGGGCCCGACACTGGTGGTGGAGGTCTGGAAAGGGTGCCATCCTGGAGAGCCAAAGGATGTGGGTGGAGAAGGGGAGGTGGTGGGTTGAACGCAGCTGGGAAGCGGCCGACGACTTGGGTGTGGATCCTTTTATGCTGAGCTTGATTGATGATTGGACACGCCAGGTGAGGTCCAGCGCTGAGGACTGAGATGAGCATGACGCCGATGGACGAACGGAGGGGATGGAGTCTTCCAGGTTGAATTTCCGCTATTAGCTTCATTTCAGATTTGGAGTTTTAATTAGTTTTATTTACATGTAGATTATTTGAAACCGCCAGAAATAAAAACATAACAACAAACTCCATGTCTTACATTGCAACAAAAAGACCGGCCACTGTTAATATGAAGCTGGGTCTTTTTACATACAGCTGTGAGGTCATGTTTATCAGAAACTTTTTAGAAAATAATGATTCATGCAATTTCTCTATTTTTTGGGGCAAACTACAAACTACCTGCCTGTTGTAATTTGCATGCAGAAAACAGTCCAACCTATAGAGAGCAAAGAGTGCAAAACAAAAATATCAGCAAATCTTTAGGATTTTTTTCACATCTCATACAAATTTTATTGGAGTTTTTTATGAACGATCAGCACAGAACAAAAAAGTGAGAGAAATGTGATACTAGAGGTGGGCGATATGGACGTAAGGCTTTATCATAATATTTTGTGATAATGATAAAAGCGATGATAAAAAGTTTTTGCTCATTTTTTTGCACAGCAATCACATCCCATAAATATAAATACTGCTCTTAAAATCATTCCCATTTGTAATGCGCTTCATTAGGACACCAGTCACATGAAGAAATGTGATTTTCTTCCACTAAACTGCACACAATAACAGCATTTAATCACATTATCAGATTTATTTGTCTTTCTTGATTGAACAAACAGTGAAGAAAACAGTAAAACAACAATTTCGACAATAAACATTAATTGGAATTTATTGTGACGATGATATATCAAAACTCTCATCACAATAAGAAATGTATCGCGGTAAATGATAAACGATACGATACGTGACACACAGTTTTCTACATTTTAATAAAGCTTTTCCTCTTTAAGTGGAACTGGTTTCACTGGATTTTATTTAGGAGTATCAGAGAGTTGGGGGCTGAACTGCAAAGCGTCCAGTTCTGGTTTTTACCAGTAAAAATGTAGAAAACTATATATCATGTTCATCCACTTCTCTGCTCCGCACTACTTTGTGTAAGTACAGCTAAATATGAAGTAATTACTGACTTAATACGAGCTCGTATATCTTACTGAAAAGTTATTTGTAAGTTAGTTTTATCTTAATTCAAGTTCACTAAGATATCAACTAGAAACTAGACCAAAAATGTTTGGTAAAATTCAGAGTATTTGCAGTGAAATGTTGAGCATTGTTTCCAGGGAGTGAATTATCGACAGACTTTTAAACCCATTTGTGATCAACATTCAATCGTTTTGTGCTGTAATGTGTTGCAGCACAGCAATGAAGTTGGATGCGTCATGCTGGGACCTTCATGTACTTTCGCCACCTTCCAGTTAGTGGAGTAAGTACAGCTAAAGGTTTTCTCTGACCAAACACATCTTCTCAGTCCACTTTAACACTCACCCTCTTCCACAGCGAGGAGATCGGCTTGACCCTGAGCATTCCCATCATCTCTGCTGGCAGCTTCGGCCTCTCCTGCGACTACAAGCCCAAACTGACCCGCACTTTGCCTCCGGCTCGAAAAATCATCGATTTGTTCCTCAACTTCAAGACCGAGGAGCTGAGATTTAAGCCCGAGTGGGATAAATTCTACGTGTACAAGAAACAAGTGAACAATGCGACCGAAGACTGCTTCTGGTGAGCCGCTGGGAATTTAACCCGACTTCACTTTTACCTTCCTCTCCATCATCTTCGGTTTTCTGCTTTTCCAAAAAAAGGTACATTAACGCGCTGGAGGCGCCGTCTGCGAGGTTCGCGTCTCAAACTCAGAGGGTGATGGTGCGGGAAAAGAAGGACCTGCAGAACATCATGAAGACTTCAAAACGCCACAGCAACAGTGAGTTTATTATTATTATTACTTTGTTTTTTTAACAATATTAATCTACCATGAAACAGAAAAAGCTAAGAAAAATCTACAAAAAGGGAAATGTTTTAAAAATGTTAAGATATTTTTTTCTATTTGCACAGATCTGAACCATTTTCTTGTAAATCTTGTAATTTTGTGAGAACAACTTTTGTTTTATTTTATTTTGTTTTAGAGTGAATTTGCTGCATTGTTCTTGTCAGGCAGGTGAATAATCAGAATGTAGGTGGTGAACAGGTTTTTTTCTTTCAGTTATTATTTTATGTGGCGGCCCAGAAGAAATTTCTTTAATCAAGAGCGACGTGGACCAGATTCACCCAGACACCTTGTTCATTCTGCTTGATCTTTATAAGTAAGTTCACTCTGAATTTTGAACAATCGAAGGACAAAGAAAAACAAAAAGTGATGCAAGACATTTTCCCCGGGGTATGACCTTTTTTTTCCTCAATCTAGCCCTGAATATTACATCAATGAAATGGCCCACGAATGGATGCAAGACGTCCTGGTCGTCACTCTGCCGCAGAGGAACTACAGCTACAACTCAAACTCCTCATACAACAACATGGTGAGCGGATATCCAACAGAGACCAGACGGTGAAACCGGTTTGAAAATGTTGTTGATTAGTTTGATTTTTCTTTGTGGGCAGATAAATGACTACATGGCTGGATACCATGACGGAGCTCTGCTCTTTGGACAAGTGCTTAGAGATCGGTTGATGAGCAAAAGGCTTGGCAGGAAGTCTGAAGACGTGAATCACAACCCGTTCGCAAACGTGACTATCGAGGGTGAGCCGCACTGTCAGGAGATCAGACGAATAACATCAAGACAAGGAAATACTAACTCTAAACTAAACACAACTGGTTAAAGAAACAATTAGTAACCAGGCAACAGCCATAATTAAACCTGATTAAAATACAAATGACTATCTGGAGCTTACAGTCTTTTAGAGGCTGAGTGACGAAGGACTTTACTGCCAATCTTTTACCTTGGAGGGTGTAAAAGAGGAGAGTCAGAAGTGAGACAGACTCTGATCAGCCGACTTCATCAACATCCACGGCTCAGCTGTGACTCGCAGAATTAAAACCATAAATTTATCGAATCTTTGGACGATTCAATAAATGGGAGTTCAGGCTCCATTTTACCTGTATGAGTATAAAACAGCAGAAAATAGTATTTATTATAATAAAAAAAGTTATTCCAAACTGTTTGTTATTCCAATCTGATGAGATGTTTATTAATTTGGCCTGAATTTTGTGGCCATTCATTCATTCATTCATTCATTCATTCATTCATTCATTCAGAGTTATTCCGTAAGGCAGTGTCTTGAATGGTGGGCGTGGCTTATGAATGAAAGCGTAATCTGACCTTTGACCCTTTACAAAAAGAATGATTGCTATCAGCTGTTTGGCTTAATGAGCTGAACGTTTAATGTCCTCCAGTTTATGATCCATAATGAAGTTCATCATCTACTTTTTCACATGTTTTACGGCAATTTTGCGACAAATCCTGTGATTTTTGGCAAGTTCCTCTGCATTCGGTTGCACTTAAAAGTTTCAGATTGTCAAACAAGTTTTGGCATCGGACGAAGATTTTTAAAATCAGGGTTTAATTTTTTAAAGACAAAAGCTGAACAAACCAAACTGGGAAGCAGGGATCACACTCTAAGCCAAACGCTGGCGACAATTGTCAAGTGTTTGAGAAAAAAGCCTTTTTTTATACTTATTTTCATTCAGCCATATTAGATCATATTAGAGAATATCCAGAAGCAGATTTACGTACCGACTTTGACTCCAGAGACTCTTTTTGTTTGTGTGTTTGTTTTTAAACTGTTCAGAGGTGTGCTGTATTTGTTTATTGCAGTTTAATAGTGCATGTTTATGTGTTGTTGTTGGCGCAGGTATGGGAGGACACGTTGTGCTCGATAAGCACGGAGACAGAGACGTGAACTTCTCCTTTATTTACACGTCAGTGAAAACCGGGAAGGTGAGCTCAGGGTTGGTTTACCAGCCAGCGCAGACAAAACAACAGGAGCACGTGTTTTGATTTCTGGTTTCTCGTCTCACACAGTATGAAACTCTGCTAGTGTTCGATTCATCACAAAACAGAACCATTGAAACCCACCCGAACCCGGCTCTGGGCTGGAAAGGCCAACTTCCTGACGATGAACCGGAAAATCCAGAAGGTAAAGAAAGTGTTAAAGTTTCTAGAGCAAAAATCTGAGCTCACTTGAAATAAGACAAAACGAACTTACAAGTAACATTAACAATGCACAATTATGCAAACAGATCAGTTATTTATTTTACCTTTGACTTTTTCTATAATATGCTTTCCAACCTGAATCGTACAGGAGAAATGTAACATCACATAAGAGAAGTCGGAAATTATTCCTCATGGTCTCATTTGACGTGAAAACGTTTCATTGCCGCTGTATAACATCGTACTGCAGGATTATTTCAGCAGCTGTTAAAGATCTACGTCTTGTTTAACTAATGTGTGTTTTTCTTCAGATTTAGGTACACAGGACGTGATCGTGATCGTTTTGGGTGTCAGCGTTGTCGTGGTGACCGCCATCGCTCTCATCTTCTACAGGTAAACACCGGAAACGTTTCCCGTCTGTAAACGCAAACGCCTCCCGCTCTCCTTTCTTTGAGCCTCTCTGAGCGACTACAGAGATAAACTACAAAAAAAAAAAAAAAAGACATTTTGTGATTGTGCACCACTTGACTGAACCCCACTGTTTGTCTGTGAACGCCGCCAGGCAGAACAGGAAGGAGCGTCAGATGCAGAAGAAGTGGTCCCACCTCAGTCCGCACCTGATTGGTCCTCTTGATGAGAAGGAAGTCTCTCTGAAGGTCAGGACTGTCGTCCAGTAACAAACTGAACCTCTAAACTGGCATTGGTGTTTTATAAACAAACATCAATGCCAGTGAAAAGAGACATAAGGAATCTTTATCATGTAGAACGGCTGAAAGTCGAATTTTTAACTCTTCTTCACCAACTATAAGAGAGTCTGGCGACTGTTTAGTCCAACCCAGTAAACAAGCCATGAGGTCACAATGCAATCATCTGGACTTTGAAACCCACTGAGAACAACTGAGAGACGGGCAGAAAGTCCAGCAGCGACTTTTTGTTGTTCACACCAGCAGCCTGGGCCAGAATGTAGCGGCAGTAGCCCAGGGCTGCAGCTGTTGGGGGGCTCCAAAGGTTTTTCCTTTTTTTTTTCTTTTTTTTTTTTTTTGCATTGTAAAACATTGTATGATATATAAAATTTATTTGCACAATTGAAAATGTTGACTATATAGTAGATTTCTTTGGGAACAACATGAAGACTACCTATTAATGTAGCCATCTGCCCGTCCATTTGCAATAGTAAAATAATTATCCTGCACATGATCCATGTTAAAAAAAAAATTTGTTAATTTGTTACATGTTACATTTGCTTGACATGACAACTTATTAAACTTTACTTGGATAAATTAGTTACTTATAACACATTTAAAAAAATTTTTTTTTATAAAATCGGATCGCATGTTTTTCTTTTTCATTGTTCTGTAGAATGGTTCAGATAACATTCATGTGTTAGAATGGTCTAGTCAAAGTTCAGACCCTAATCCAATTGACTTGAATGGGTAAAAATTGATTTACGTAGTTCGTTTTTCTTTCCCGGTGTGTAGCATCTATTAAATTAATGAATGTGGGAATCCTTTCATAATAATCTGTCCGTTTAAAATCCGTGTTTGTTGTTTTTGGAAACAGATCGACGACGATAAGAGGAAGGACAGCACTTACTTCAGACAGCGGGGCTGCTACGACAAGAAGGTAATTTTATTCTTGCTTCCAGAAATCCACAAGTGCATTGCAAACAAATAGTTGTATGTTTGTTTAAAATCCTTCCCAGCCTGTGATCCTGAAGGAGCTGAAGCATGCAGAAGGAGATTTCACCGAGGAGCAGAAAATTGAGCTCAACACTGTGAGATCCTTTGAGTTTTGTTCAGAAGCTTCTACTAAAACACACAGTACAGATATTCATCTATGCCACATATGCTGATGTTACATCTGTTTGTGTTGCAGCTGCTGCGGATCGATTACTACAACCTGACCAAGTTCTACGGCACAGTGAAGTTCGAGTACGGCATCTTCGGGGTGTTTGAGCTCTGCCAGCGGGGATCCCTCAGGGTAGGACCAGACCCACCCTGCCTCTGGTTTCACCTTTATTTCCCACCTTTTTCTGTGTTTTATCGCTCTATAAATTCTTTAGTTGTATTTCAAAAACACAGTCAGTGTCAGTCATTGAGCTCAGCAGAACTGGATGAAAGAAAGACGGATTTTAAATTTATGAAACGACGGAAAAAATGTGTAGAATGCCTTCATATAAATACTTTTTTATTGTTATTGTAGTGACGTGTTCTCAAATTAAAGAGTTTGACCTTTAATTTGAATGTGAAAAAAATAAATCCATATTAAGAAATAATTGTTTTTAATAACATAATGCCCTGAAGGTAAAAGGCGGTAGTGCAAAGTATTAACAGCTTGATGACATTGATACATGTAACTAATGTCATTTTGGAATAATAGAACAGAATAATAATGTAATTATCCCTTAGTGGAGAAATTTGTGTGCAAATTGACACAAATTAAAGCTGGAAGATTCATACAAGATTAAACGTAAAAGAAAAGAACTAAAGATGATAATACTGAGGAACATTTTTTTACTTTGATGTAATTTGTCAGTACACAAATAGAATCTGATTTGTTTTGACTGATAGAATAATATTTAAGCTCACAACTTTTATCTTAAAGTTCTAGTTATGGGAGTTTAGAGTTTAAAGTCCAGACGGCCACTTGAATAGCTATGGGGGCCAGATTTGGCCCCCGGACCGTGAGTTTGACACCTGTGCTTTGTAGGACAAAAATAAAACCGCGGAGCTATTAAAAATAGCTTTCTAAGACTGAAGGAAATGTGCGAAATTTGTGCAAAAACAACAAAAGACGTTTTTAACAGAATAAGGAAAAGTTTGAAAAAAAAAAAGACGATGTTAATGTTTTTGTTGTTGTTTTTTTAAACCACAAAATAAATATGTTAAACTTAGAGGTTGTTTCTAAAAGATTTTTTTAATGTGAGATTATGTTCCACAGTAAAAAATAAATGCATCTTTTACCCAGGATGCCATTAAATGTAGTCGGTGCTGTTCATGTTTAGCGCAGCCAGGAATTAACTTTTTATGTTTCCTAGAATCAGCAGCTAAAACCATTTCTGTCCTCGTTGCTCTGATCTCACTTCCTGGATCCTGACACACATCCTGTTACTCAGTGGCCTTATTTCCACAATGCTCCTAATAACCTTATTGCCTTCTTTATGATTTATGACACTCTGTGCAGCGCGCTAATGGTGTGTGCGTGAATGCACACTATCTGAGGTTTACACACACACACACAGAGTGTCTATTAAGTGTTCCAGTTTTTCCCATTCACCTGGCAGAGGCTGTGAGCTCAGAGATAAAAGCCATAAAACATAAACTCAATCTTTGCTTGTTTATTATTTTTTCTTCTTGCAGTACATCCTCAATGACAGGATATCCTACCCAGACGAGACCTTCATGGACATGGAGTTTAAAATATCCGTCATGTACGACATCGCGAAGGTAACATTAACATTACCTGGTGTCACGTTGAAAACTTTGGTTTCAGATTGGTGTACAACTGAGCATTTTTGTCATGTACTTGATGTGACGTTTACTCAACAAAAAAAAAAAAAAAAAAGATGCAGCACCTTCAACCGTTTTCAGCATTAATTTAAAATAAAGTATTTTATGAATATTAACACAACGTGACATCTTGAAGGTTATACTATAAAACTTAGTTGTTGTTTTTTTTACATTTTGTCTCATTTCAACCACAAACTTTAATGTTTCTTATTGGAATTTTATGTGAAACACAAAGTAGTGAAGCAACTTCAACTCTGACGAAACGCCTCCCCACAGCATGATGCTGCCAACACCATGTTTGTTTGTAGGGATGTTGCGTTAAAGGTGATCTGCACTGTCAGTTTTAGTGTTGTTGAAATTGAGGCACAGGTGGACTCAGTTTTCTAATTAGGTGACTTTTAAAGGAATTGGTTGCAAAGGGTTTTATTTAGGGGTATCAGAGTTGATGGGACTGAATAAAATGCGTCTTTCGGGTTTTATTTTGAAGGGATAAACCTTTTAAACTCTTTTTTTTATTCCACCTTATAATTTCACACTACTTTATGTTGGTCTGTTTGCATAAAATCCAGCTAAAACACTGAGGCTTGTGGTTCCTACTGCAGCAAAATGTGAACAAAAGTTTATTAATGTTTGTTGCAAAGCTCTGTAAAACATCAAATCTTTTTCACCCCCATCCTTACAGGGCATGTCGTACCTGCACTCCAGCAGCATTCCAGTCCACGGTCGCCTCAAGTCCACCAACTGCGTGGTCGACAACCGCATGGTTGTCAAGATAACAGACTTTGGCTGCCACACCATCCTGATGCCAGGCAGAGGTGATTGTTGCCCTCTGACCCCTCGTCCTAAACCTGAGAGTATCGGGCACTCAGCCTCTCTCCGTCGCTGCCTTTCAGATCTTTGGACGGCTCCGGAGCATCTCCGCAAAGACGGCGTGTCGCAGAAAGGCGACGTCTACAGCTACGGCATCATCGCACACGAGATCGTTCTGAGGCAAATGCCGTTCTACACCCGCTCCTGCTTTAACACCGCAGGCAAGTCGCCGCTAAAACGCTCCGCTTGTTCATTTTAGTTAAAAGATTTAATTTAGCTTATTTCTCTGTGTGTGTGTGACTGAGCTCCTATTAGTATTTACGTTCCTCTTCTGTAATCTCTCAGAAAAACTGCACAGAGTTCAGTATCCCAGAGGAAACGGCTTCTTCAGACCAGACCTCTACTTTGAGGGAATATCAGACAGAGAAATTGAGGTAAACATCACATTAACAAGCTGTTGTTTTAAAGCAGAGTGATTATCCATAGCTTGACAGAACTATGAAAACCCTTTATCTTTTTTAAATGATCTCACATTATTTGGGTTTCATGATATAGACCAAAACAAATTAGTGGATAATTACAAAGTTGTTTTTAATTCAAATAATGACTCTGAACAAAGCTCTCTTCATCTGAGGGTAGCCTTTAAAGAACAATTATTTATACTGTAGTGAGACTTTATTGACTAGTTAAATGACCTTTGAAGAAATTTAGTTCCAGTAGATTTTATTTAGGGCTGTCAAAGTGAAGTAAACCACTAAACTTCATAATTATTGGTCTGTCTTTCTTATAAAACCCAAATGAAATACACAGAGAGGTTTGTGATTGTAACGTGACAAAGAGTAAAAAGTTCAAGGAGTATCTATAATCTTGCTTTGCACTGTAAGTGTTATAAAAATAGCCTGTGTTTATCAGCTCCAGCTGAATAAATGACCCATTATTCTGCCTCCTGTGTGCCTGTGAACGCAGCTCTACATGCTGATAAAGAGCTGCTGGGATGAAGACCCTGAGCGAAGGCCAGACTTCAAGAGGATTGAGTTAACGCTGGGAAAGATCTTCAGGTACGTCAACACGTCTTTACATCATTTTAAAAACATTAAATATGGCTGAAGGTTACGTTCCAAAGTCAAATTTTATTTTATTTTTTTGCTTTTATTTCCACAGTAACTTGCACAACCAGGCCACGGAGACGTACATGGACAACCTGATCCGCCGGCTGCAGATGTACTCCAGGACTCTGGAGTGTTTGGTGGAGGAGAGAACGGCTCTGTACAAAGCCGAGAGGGACCGAGCGGATCGCCTCAACTTCATGCTGCTGCCTGGGTACGGCCATTTACTGAAAAACCCTGGAACTAAACCAGAGCAGGTCCAAAGCTGGAAAAATGATTTCTGCAACTTTTCCTTTGTTTTATGACACCTGGAGACAAAATAAAGTCGCCATATTTTCTCCTAAAACTAAATACATGGTATTATTACTGACTGTGTCTTTATTGACTGGTGACATGGACACACACATGCAGAATGTCTACATGCTACAAATCTTCACATTTAAGCTGAAAATGATAAGTTCCTCTCCGTGTGTTTGGCTAGTCCTGTGGTGCGTTCGCTAAAGGAGACGGGAAGAGTGGAACCCGAGCTGTTTGAGGAGGTCACCATCTATTTCAGCGACATAGTGGGCTTCACCACCTTGTGCCACTACAGCACCCCCATGGAGGTGGTGGACATGCTGAACGAGATATACAAGAACTTTGACAGCATCCTGGATCACCATGACGTCTACAAGGTAGCTCAGTGCAACAGCCGACGGGTGGGAGCGATCCGGTTCTAGGGTATACGTTTCTTGATCATTCATTGGTCCCAAATTTGTGGAGAGATACGGTCAAGATTGAAAAAAGCCTGATTTATTTTCCCTTGAGTGAATGTTTCCCTTTGGCCTCAGGTTGAGACGATAGGAGATGCCTACATGGTGGCGTCAGGGTTACCCAAGCGAAATGGCGACAGACATGCGGTGGACATCGCCCACATGGCCCTCGACCTCCTGTCGTTTGTTGGGACTTTTGAGTTGCAGCACCTGCCGGGGATTCCTCTGTGGATTCGCATTGGAGTACATTCAGGTACCAAACACTCCTGATTCTTCTACCCAACTACCTACAAAAGCATCAATAAATATCAATGCATTTGAAAACATGATTTGCTGTAGTTGCTGTGTGCAGCTTAGTTGCACAAATCAAATGTTTTTTGTGAGACTTTGTGTCGTTTTACAAATAGGAATGTTTCTCAAGAGCATCATGTGTTTGTTGGGTTGTGATTGCTGCACCATGCAGTCACGGCCTACGGTTACCTAAAAAAGTTCCATAGATATTGTGATAAACTTTAAGTCCATGTTGCTCATCCCTGATCTACGTCCAGGTCCGTGTGCAGCCGGCGTGGTCGGACACAAGATGCCTCGCTACTGTCTCTTTGGAGACACGGTGAACACGGCGTCTCGCATGGAGTCCACAGGCCTGCGTAAGACGAGACGCACACGTGAAAACATCCAGATAAAAACTTTTAGAAAGAAGCAGATCTCTAAATCTGACAAGCGGTTTCCACTTTCTCCTCCAGCTCTGAGGATTCATGCCAGCCAGTCCACAATCAACATCCTGCGGAGGACAGACTGCCAGTTTGAGTTTGAAAAAAGAGGAGAGACGTACCTGAAGGTGAGATGATTCATTTTTACTCTCTTAGATCCACACATGTACCACACGTTGCATTTAAACTTGGAGTTTGTCTGTGTTTTCCTGACTCTCAGGGTAAAGGGAAGGAGATGACCTACTGGCTAACAGGTGTCACAGGAAGAACCTACAACCTGCCCACACCACCGACGGCGTGAGTCAAGCCTTTACTACGTTTACGCCAAACATTCAATACGTACGAGGGTCATGATGATGATCTGTCTGTGTTTGTCTCAGGGAGAACTTCCAGAGGCTCCAACAGGACCTGGCAGACATGATCGTGTCCAGCCTGGAGAAGCACCGAGCTGGAAAAGAGGGCTTCGAGAAGAGGAAGACCTTGTCCACCAGAGTCCGCTGGAGAGACACCAACGGCAGTCTGAGGAAGGACGGCCCGCCAGAGTACTTCCACCTGGCCGTCACCGACAACCCCAGCACGTTCCTGTGACGGAGGGCAGAGGAGATTTCTGGGAAAGACTTTTTAAGCCCAGCATTTGGGACTGAACACCTGTTGGGGCCGTTCTGCTGAGTCAGAGTGACGGTGCCGAAGCAGCAGGTGGGTTAACAGTGACGTCATTTCTACAGGTCTCTGCCCAGGTCACAGTCCTCCAAGGTTGAGAGAGCAGCAGGTACTAATGGCTATTACTGTAAGACCTTTAAGCACTGGAATATATTTCACTCCAAACTGATTTGTACAAAGTTTTGCAGTCTTCATTTTCTCTTCTGAGCCAATACTTTGCACTAGATTCATAACATAATTATTATCTAGACTTTAGCTTGAACTTTATGCAATCTGAAACTAAAGTCATTTTTCAGCAAGAAAAAGGGACGAGACGAAAGACGAGGGGGAAACGGTAGCTTTTTGTTCACTTTTAAAGTGTTCTTACTTTTTGTTGTCTGCAGGATTCATTGCAAAGTATGACAAATTATTTACCGTGTAAATAAGCTTTGTTTGCTGCAAACAACAGTGGATCTGCATTCTCTTGCTAATTTAGTAGCTACACTTGCAGAAGTCGAAGTTATATATGTAAATGTCTGACTGGAACTAATTGATATAATAAAAACACAGAACAACTAAACCACTCACCCTCTGCAATATAGTATAAAGCTGAAGGCAATTTCAAACAAATTTCTCTCGAATATTACAAAGATGGCCACCGAGTGAGCTTTTATCTTTGCAGCTGTTGCCAGGTTTATCTTATAAAACGCCAAGTGAGCGCACATCCATTGTTTTCTGTCTTGGCACATCGATGCTACCTTGTTTTTAAAACATCTGATTTGTTTTTGTGTTGATTTTTATTTTGTGTTTTATTAAATAAAGATTTTCAGTGTGGCGCAAAAATTGAAGCATTTTGTGTTTTATGTTGCATTTTTTTTAAACTGTATATTCTGTACAAACTGCTGCAGTTTCAAGACACAAAACATTTTACAACCATTGTAGAAATATAGAAAGTGATATGTAATTCAGATCATATCCAAAAACTCTACAAAATATGGAGAATAACAAGTATTTAAAGGTGAATGACACATTTTTAGGCTTCGATTACTTGGGGAAAACTAAGCTGCATCCTGGAGTTTTTGCTTTTTGTCCAGGAATGAAAAACAGCTTTATGTAGATCTATACTGAAAACATTATAAGTAGACAGAAACACAGATTCACCTCACACAACTCTACACAGTTTTGGCAGTGACTAACGCCGTGCCTCCCAGCTCGGTGGCAGGAAGCGGGACTCTGTGGTCGTCCCTGCAAACGCCGAAGCCGTCCTCACATTTTGGGTTGGGCTGGTGCATCGGGCGACAGGAGCCATCTGAGACTCCCTGAAGGTCCTGACCGTTTTCCTCCAGTTGGGGCGCGTGAAACTCGACTGCTGGTTCTGTTTTCTTCAGAACCTCCTGGACCGAATCCTCTGCAACACCTAGATAAAAATAAATATGGAGAATTCGTACAGTTTCATGTCTCTCGTGTAGGTTTTACTTCATGGTTTTACTCCGTAGTTCTCTACTCAACTTCTTATGAAGTTTGTGCATGTTGTGGGGAAACAATCCCTCAGCATGATGCTGCCACTGCCAAGTTTCACTATGGGTGATGTATGCTGGCAGCAGCTGAAACCGTCCTAAAAGCTAAATTGTTGTCCCTTATAACGAGGTACTAAACTTTTTCTGTGTCCAGGTTTGCACTGTTGTCATGGTAACATACTCCTCCAGAAATACCGCAGCCATCTTGGCTGCTTCTCAGATGAAGGCAGTCCTCATATGGCCTGTCAAGGCTAGGTGGACGGCTATGTTTTTCTAAGTTTGTAGTATTTTTTGCCTTTTTTAACTCTTTATTTTCAGATTGTCCATTAACACAAACAGACACAAGACAACAATAACGTTACACACCAACCAGCGGTTCGTCATATGAACATCCAACAAGGATAAGAACAAAAACCATCTGTGATTTATAAAAACAAAATATCCAGATGCACTCACTGAGATCTGAGATCTTACATCATAGCAACAGTAGCATAACACTACTCTGAATGATAACCTGTTAACATATTCAATGTTCTGCAGTACTTTTCTACTTTTAAACTGTATTAGACAGTGGCGTTTACAAATGGAGGATGAGTGAATACAACTGATGCTGGACTCTCGTCAGTATTCTCTGTATTCCCTAAAAAAGAAGAGGTTGGAATAAAAATTGCAAACCAAATATTTCTGATTCTTATTTGAGATCAAGACTTTTTAAATAAATCACTCTAAACACTCCCCTCGCCTCGGCCAATCGTCCGAACAAAGTCGCGTTTCACAGCAGCTAAACGAGGTAACGCGTTTATCTGCATTCCTGTTTTTCTCGTGTGCAGAGGAACAAATAGAAAACCTCTTCAGCGGGAACAAAACGAAACTGTCGTGCCTGGAGCCTCCTCTGTCCACTTTTAAGTTGTTTCCAGATTATTGAATTAAGTCCGCAATCATATTGCCATATTTATAACACGAAGCACAAAACCCTCCTGGCGGGTTTGGACTCTGAGGGCTGCTGCAGCTGCTGATCTCTGCTCACATGGGAGACGCTGCAGCTGCTTTCGTCAGCAAGGATATGCAGATTTAAACTGACTTTCTGCGCGCTGGGTGGTCTCTCTTTACATTCTTTACTTTACTTTGCACAACACTGAAAATCTTACCAAGTATTTTTGGTCTACTTTCTACTGCAAATGTCTCAGCAAACTTTAAATAAGACAAAACCAATTTAAAAGTAACTTTTCAGCAAGATATAGGAGCTTGTTTTACAGCAATTATTCCTTTATATTGATTAAAAACGTACTAGTTCCACTGGCAGATTATTTCACTTATAAGACATTATTTCCATGATATAAGAGAAATAATAGTGGTACTATACCTTTTCCAGCAATATAAAGTAATTATTAACTTAAAACAAGCTAATATGTCTTTTTGAAAAGTTATTTGTAAGCAGAAGTGGGTGGATGTCCCCAAAAATGTACTCAAGCATGAGTAATTCAACATATTTTTACTCTAGTAAAAGTAGTCGTTCAAGAAATTACAGAAGGGTAAAAAAGTATTTTGGTAAAAAGGCTACTTAATTACTGAGTAACTGATCAAAAACATCAATCATTTAATATTTAAAAATGACATCATCAGGAAGACCGGAATGTAAACTTATGTAGGTATTATGCTGGTATTTTAAAGACCAAAATGAAAATAATTCATATAAATAAAAAAAATAACAAAACTAGGCAAAAATAAATATATTTCCACCTACATTTCTTTCAATGTAGAACTTATGAAGCTTTAAGAAAAATTGCAGAGAGTTTCTGTGTCTGGTTAGTTTTTGGTTAAAATAAACTTGTTTTTCACTCAGTTACTCACAGTGAATCCAGAGCATTTACTCCAGTTAAAGTAGCGATACTTCATAACAAAATTACCCAAGTAAAAGTAAATAGTACAGCATAGTAAAGATACTCCTAAAGTTATGTAATTTTTCTTTTTTTTTTTTTGTTTTACAAAAATGTTACTGAATTAAATGTAGTTACTAAACCAATTAACCTGACAGTCATGTTTTTGGACTGTGGGAGGAAGCCGCAGTACCCGGAGAGAACCCACCATGCAGAAAGACCCCGGTCCAGGAATCGAACCCAGAACCTTCTGGCGGTAAGGCAACAGCTCTACCAACTGCGCATCCCTTTTTAAGTAATATTCAAATTTATTGCATATGACTGAAAATAATTACTAAGGTAATTATTTAATTTAAGGTAAAAAACATGGCAGAATAATTCTAAATTTAAAAAAAATAATAAATTTATAGAAACACTGCAAGAGTTATTTTACTTAACTTAATAAGTTGAACAAACCAATAACAGTAGTTGTTCCAGTTTCATTTTTTACCAAAAACTACATGCTCACATATTAATAAAAAATGTTTAAATTAATGAATAACTGTATTTTTATATAGTTTTCCCTCCTATCTTGATGTACTATTGTGGAGGCAGTTTTTATTTGCCCTGCACCACCAACAGATGCGAGCTGAAACCAGAATAGACGGTGAGGCAGCAGTGAAGACCCAAGAGACGCCTGAGGAGGAGAGAATAGAAACGGTGGAGTTTCTACTGTGATGAGCGTCACGCTTCATCACCTGCCTGCTGCCATCTTGTTTCCTCAAGAAGACTCTCAGAGGCCCCCCTTCCCGCCTCACTGAGAAAGTCATTTAAAAAAGTATGATGCCTGCTAAAAATGTCTTGTGTAGAATATCTTAAAAGTACGAATATGTATATTTCATTATCAAGGTCTTCTATTGACAGCTTTGTTGCCAGACGCCATTTCTGAGTTGAATTTACTTCTACTACCTTAAAGTTATTATACCTTTTTATTATTTTTCAGCTCATTATGTAAAAACAACAACTGGCTTTTAACAAATGACCTAAACTGTTGTAGCATTTGAGCCTACCGTCGTTTTTGCGGGCTTTGCTCTGCCGTCTGAACATGACAAACCAAATGGTCAGAGCCAAGATGGCGCCCAGAGTCACCAGAATCACGCAGATCCACAGAGTCTGACCCAGAAGCAACACGGTCGGCGGACCGGTCGACTTGGCGGGGCTGACTTTTGTTAAGAGCGGGTCCACGACGGTCAGGACTGGCTCTGAGGAGAAAACAGTGAATTTAACTCTCCCCAAAGAGGAAGGTAGGCTGCCGTCAACCCGGTCGGGGGTCGGGTGTCTCTCACCTGTTGGGGGGTGAAGCTTTCGGGTCGGTATCGGCCCCATCTTGATGCAGGTCCTGAGGAGATTGTCCCACGTCTTCCCCTCAGGGCAGTTCTTCTTCTCGGCCATGGCTTCAGAGAGCTGGTGCTCTCTCCTCCTGTGAAATTGTGTTTGCGACAGAAAAAAATGACAAAAAGAGTTTATAAAAAGAAAGATGCAGAGGGGAGAGGTGATGGGAGGATTAGTGAAATGAATGTAGGAAGCACCGGGTTTCAGTTCCTCCTTTTGATGGGAAAGAGTGAATCACTTCATGTGTCCCTGGAGGGCAGAGACAGCGTGCTGTTAAATATACATGAACGTTTCCCCCGTGAGTTACATATAAAAGTGTGAACTAAAGTCAACGTGTGTTTTTTTATTCGTATACTTAAGGTTAATTACAGTTAATTGCGTCCCAAAATGACTGCTTTTAATAAGGCTGCCTTCTCGTTCGTGAGGAGTCATTGAAATAGTTTGCCAAATGAGATTATAACACGTTTTAGTTTTAAATGTTCGCATATTTGGCAAAAATCTTAAATAAGCAGATTTGTATGTTTTATTGTTGAAGGCAAATAAATTGTTTTGTGAATTGTCTGTTCGGTTTCTGTCACGATAGCTAATTTTGCTGCACGATAAATTGTGCCAGATGTTATCACGATAAATGATATTGCTTTGAGATCATTTTCAAGAAATATGGTAATGGGCATAATAATACAAGAGTCTCAAACATCAATAAATTTAAAATTCCAATGGCACTGGGATTTTAATTTTTTTTTTTTATTTTAAATATCCAAAATAAAAACAAAAACAAAACAGAAACAAATAAAATCAATAATGAAGTCTCTGTAAACTCATTTTACTTAAAAAAGGGGGCTAGTTGAGATCGACATGAGATTGAAAACTTTTGTCATCCAGTTTATCATAGAAAGAGACAGAGAAAAGAGAAAAATGATAAATCATGCCAATTGAAATTGAGCTTGTTATAATTTATAATGCGATTAATAGATTTATTGCTTAATGCAACAGGCCTGGTGAAACCTTAACACCCCAAACATTGTACTCAACAATAGCGCTACTCAAACATATTTTTGTTCAAGCAAAACTAAAAAGTAGAAATAACTGATAAAAATAACCATTTAACATTTGAAAATTGCATCAGTGGGACCAAAATATAAAGTTATGAGGAAATTTTGATTTAAAGATCAAAATGAAAATAATTACAAAATAACAAAATCAGGTACAAAATTAAAAAAAAAAATCCAAATCAGTTTGTTTCAATTTAAGACTTATGAAACTTTAGCAAACACTAAGATTTATTCGTTTCTCTAGAATTGGCTTCAGGTATGAGTGTGTGGGGTGTGTGTGTCTCTTTGTTGCCGTGGATACAAGTACCAAGCCCCCAACCTGACCCGGGAAGGACAGAAAGGTAAAACCAAGGACGGATGGATGGTAGACATTCAAACAAATCAAAACAAGACAACATGGTAAAAATGAAAAAGTTTATTATAAAGCAAGATCCATGAAATGCTAACGATACACATTTTGCAGCAAAACATACAGGCTAGGAGAAAAACACAAACCTGAGATGCTGCTTTTTTGGCATAGCACAAGACTTAAAGTGAATAAATCATGTCAGCAGAGAGAATCAGCACCTATTGCACAGTTTGATTGATAATGAAGATAGTGTTCTGCATGCATGAGGAGATTCAAGTGTTTAACAAGTAACAGGGCATTGATTTGGCACTTTTATTAAATCAATAAAGTCGCTATCAGTGTTCAAGGCACTAAAGGAAACACACTCCTGTAATAGTGAATCATTCAATTCAACCTGAGTGAAAAAATGAGAGAAATAATCTGATTTAGAAGCTTTTTGGGAAGTTTAACAACCTTTCTTTTGTAAGAAATCAGCAACAGATTGTACCTGGAGTTCTGAAGATTCATCTCACAAAAATCATCAGGGAAGACGGCTTTCTTTGTGTCTCAACACACACACGCACTCGCGCAAGCACACACACACGGCTCATGGCTCAAAGAGAACAGGCTGCATCCTGACAAACGTGAAGTTGTAGTACTGCGGCAGGCCCTGGTGGCTGATGCTGCTGAACTTGTCCCAGACGAATGGAGGCAGGCCGTCCTGCGTCGTCGGCCCGTTCACCGCCTCGGCCACGAAGTTACCCGCCATGTAGAAATCAGTCACCTGGACGGGAAGCGAAACGGTGAGCAGCAGGTCAAAGCAATAAAAACACTAATCCTGCACACGGTCGTGTTTTGGTCGTACCTTAGTGTCATAGCAACCTCCTGGCGAGGGCCTCTCGAATCTCAGGTCGTTACGGCAACAGATGGTTTTGCATGGGTTGCTCTCAGAGTACGGATCTTTCTTGTAGTCTTAAAAAAAACAACATGTTGGGACTTTTGGATGGATAACTGAACCTTTGCAGGAAACCTTTACACACTTTGTCACATTAAAACAACAAACTTCTATGTATTTTATTGGGATTTTTACACCAATAATCCATAAAATTATCCATTTCAGAATTGTGCAATACTTTGTCCTGGTAAAGTCGTGCATAACGTGTTTTATCCCAATAAAACACATTGTAGCTGTGATGTGACAAATCATGCTAATGGCTCCAGCGGTCTGCGTCACAATAACCTGGCATTTAAACAGGGGTGTGAATGAGAGTCTGATGCCACAAAGCGACATGGAGCAACTCACCGTTGTATCTCATGATGCGTTTCAGAGAGTCCAGGTCCTTCACGTTGGCCTGGTCGCGCCGGAAGATCTTGGCCCTGGGGCAGAGGTCGTAGGAGAAGTCCTCTCCGTACTCCAACCACATCTCCCCATATCCGCTCAGGATGTAGATGTTCCGGTGGAAGGGAATGTTGTAGGACGGCCAGTGACCTGCAGGCGGCGAGAGAGAGAGAGGGAACGATGCTCTCTACGGATCGACAAGGCGAGCGGAGTCAGAAACGGAAACGGGCGATGCGTTACCACTGCGCAGAGCTTGCGTCTGGTCGGAGAACTCCACCAGGCCGGGGATCTGCTCCACCACGGTCAGAGCGCCATCTTCAATGCTGCTGCCTAGCTTCACCTTGCTCCTGTCCACCACCATATACTGGTTGTTGTAGGTGCCTGCAGAAGAGTGGTCTTAACTTTACATTCTTGGAGAAAAAATTAGAATGAGTGTATAAGATTACTCTGTACCAGAGTTGTGTTTGGAGAATATTTTGGCCCATTCCTCTCCCGAGTGAGCCAAGCTGTGAGACAACCGGACCCTCTGCCACGACAGCAGGCTGTTGGGAGTGATTTGGTCAAACAGGGAGGAGTTGAAGACGTTGTTGGTGGTCTGGGTCATCATCAAGCCGCTGCCCAGGAGGTAGAAATCATCCAGAGACACAAGGAAACCTGGAGAGGCAAAACGAAGGATGGATTTGTCGTCCAGAAGACGATGAGAGGCGAGCAGAGAAGACTGTCCGGGACGTTTAGTTACCCGGGTAGCTGCTGAAGGACAGTTTCCCGGTGGCTGTGTGCGGCTCGGTGATGTGGAAATCCCAGTGCTTGTAGATGCGCATGGTGGCAGCGTATGTGTACCAGCTGGAATGGGCAAACAGGAGGTCCTCATAGCCTGGAAGCATCTATAGAGGAGCAGGAGGTCAGAGGGTACAGTAAGGTTACGATATGAAAACACATTTCCAGATTTACTTGTTTCTGTAACTCATACTTCAGTAATATGATTATTAAGTAACATAATATGATGAAGACTATACTGTCAGACTGTAAAAAAAAAAAAAACATCTGAGTGAACATGGATAGTCTTCACAGGATCCTGTAGGGATGGGCATTTATCGTATCGGTTATCATTTATCGTGATAAATTTCTTAGCATGATAAGAATTTAGATTTATCGTCACAATAAATTCCAATTAATGATGTTCAAAAAAATCCCCCGACTCTCCGTTTTGTTTGTTTTGGTAGTTTTATGATTTTCTCCCCTGTTTGTTCAATGAGGATATGAATAAATATCAATAAATTTGAAAATATGATTAAATGCAGTTACATGTGGTTAGCTTAGTGATGCAGATCATCCTTCTTTAAGTGACCCGTGTCCTAAAGAACCGTATCACAAAAGGGGAATGTTTCTGAAGTATTCATGTTGTGGCGCTATGATTGTTACGTCATGCAAATCATCTTTTGGCAATAAGGAGGGGATTATGTTTTTGCAAAAATAACTTTTGAAAAAAAAAATAATTTCAGGAAGGTGACGATAATGATATCGATTGATTCTGATCAGGTACATTGTGCATCTCTTGGTAAAATATGACACTTGTGGAAAGGAACAGCTGCAAATATAACCGATCTGACCAATTGGTGCATCTCAGTCAGAAATATGTATGTCAGCACTTCCTACTTCAGCATGACTGTATGTCAGCTGGCACATGGCTGATGTGTTATGGAGATATTTTAAGGAAGTGTGACATTCTACTGCAATTCTTTCTCTAGAAAGGGCCTGCGCAGCCTGAATGGGGTTAGCTGCCTTACCTTGATGAGTGCAGAGCAGTGACCCATCCCTGGAAGCTTGAAGTCTCTGAGCAGAGAGTTGGAGCCGGGCACCAAGGCCGGGATCAGGTCCAGCAGGTCTCCCACCGCGTTTAGGAACTGGACGTCGAACAGCGACAGCGGCTGTGGGAAGAACGGCGGATTAGCAGCTGGTCAGGGAACGAACACAAACAGAACGCTGATCGCAAGCTAAATGTTCTTATTCATCATGTTATGATTATATTCTTATATTATTTTGATCTTATTTTATACGACTTCATCCTTTTAATACCCTCTGACGACCAGTAGTTCATTTTTGTCCTCTGTAGAGGACATTTCTAAACTTGAATATCTCCCACCTCCTGCATTCTACTGAATTAATTCCTTTTGGCATCTGCAGAGGACATTTAGGGCTTTTCATTGATACCACATGTAAAGGGGTGGGACTTTTGTACGTACCTTTTTCTAATTCATAAAAATGGCATTTATCAGTAATAACACATTTTATGGGAAGAGACAAAGTAAGTGCATAAAACCTTTTATTACCTTACAAAGATTGTGGGATTAAAAAAGAAATGGTGATTGGACAATATTTTTTTCCTGGTAGTCAGGAGGATATTACGACTTTAGTTTCCCACTTTATTTTATTTTTTTCTCAGCTTGGCCCTAAAGCTGTGTTGTAAAACTGAAACTGTAAAAATGAGCTTCTGTAGTTAGTTTACTCATTTATTCATCATGCAGGATGAGTAAATTACTAGCAAAATAAAAAAAAAAGTTTAATTCCAGAGCAGATTAGAAAGTAACCCTGTAAATCCTCAGCTCAACATGAGCTCTGGTAAAATATTCTGCTGTTCCTTTAAATGTCAGACCCTACAGAGAGCTCTCTAGAGCTTCCTCATTCTAAATATGAACATAGAAATGCGTTTTACTAATAGTGTGAGTCTGTGAGGTGAGGTGTGAATCATATAAGCTTCGACCTTCTTTCCCTGCTTCTTGGCCCAGTCCGCGGCTCCGGCCTGCAGGCCGTCTAGCTGGGCCACGATGAATCCGGCGTGTCTCCACAGAGGATCGGAGCTCTTGTTCAGCTTCACCTGCTCTCTGACCCACGAGTCCTGCTTCCTACCAGGGCGACACTTCCTGTTTATTTATTACCCACCATCACCTGCAACACAATCTGTAAGATGTTCCACAAACAAGCCGAGTGTGTGGCATGCTAAAAACGAACAAAAGAAAACGACCCTCTGAACCTCAGTCAGCCATCTGTAAACACAGGTTAGCAACATTCCAGAGTTAAAGCAATCAGATTCATCGACCTGCTTTGTTTACAGTGCAGCTGTCGATATGAACTACTATAAACATCATATGACTGAGACCTGAGATGAACTGAGAAGAGGATATGAAAGATGATGACAGCGTATGTCAGACTGGGTACTGATCGTGGGGACGGTTCTGCGGCTTTCGCTTCTTACAGGGAGGTGGGAAACACAGGACACACTCACGACATGAAAGTCTTCACCGGCTCCAGGATCTTCGGCTCGGTGATCAGCTGCGGGTACATGTTGGTGTAGTGGTCCATCATCTGCCTAAGGAAAGAGAGAGGGGAGTCAGAACCAGCAGCAGCTGAGGAGGTCTGACGTCTGCTTCCAGATTCATAACCTTTGAACTTTCCATTTTGTCAGCTTGCAAAACCAAAACCTTCACTGAACCACCAGCAAAAAGTAGAACTGGAGCGAATTCGATCCAGGTCCTTCTGTCTTCCTCTTAAACTCGGACCAAATTCCCTGCCTTGCAGCATAATGCTGCCATCACCGTGTTTGACAGAATGTTTATAAAGATCAGCTGAGTTTGAATTACACACAGGTGGCCTCTGTTTCCTAATAAAGTTATTTTAAAGTTAATTAGTTGTACTATGCGTTTTATTTTTGGGTATGAGAAAAGAGGTGGACTCATATAAATACATGTTCTGATTTTTTTTTAAGATTACATTCATTTCCTTCCTCCTGAACAACAAATCAAACTATGCTCACATAAAACACATGTTCAAACTGTTACTATTCCATAAAAAAAAGCGATTCCAATAAAAATGAGTAACGATTACTGATAAATATGAGTAATGGTTGAGTCAACTACTCATAAACGTTAGTTTTAAAACCTTGATTTATTTGGTTTTTGTAAAACCTGGACATCCCAGGGCAATCACGTGTCGGTAATGATCATTAATTTGGGTTTACGGTGTATGAACTATTTGAAATTTGTAAAAAAAAAAAAAAATGGAGTAAAATACTTTAAAGTTTGAGGCTGAAATGTGACAAAATGTGCAAAAGATAAGTAAGCTGTAATCTATGCCTTTTAATTTAAACACAGTATTAACCATGTTGTGCGTAATGCGTCCTTACTGGGCAGAGAGGAATCCCTCCACGTAGCCCGCCAGGTAGAAGGTCATCTCGTCAGTTTGGGTTTTCTTCCCGTATCCGGCCCGGACCTCCAGAACGCTCCAGCCTGTGCTGGACAGCGTGTCATTCAGGTATCCGTACGCATCGCTGTCCGTCTCCATCACTCCTTCCTTCAGCACCACAAGCTTTTGCTCTTGGTCCCAGTACACAGTGACGGCTGTCATCTCTAGGCGGAGATCGACACAGTCAAACATGTTTAATGGGGAACGTTCATTCAAGCGCTTCTTTGAATGCAAAGAGTACTTTCATTTTTAAAACTATGCTTTTAGTGTAGCAAAAAGTCAGTTTTTGTTATATTTCATTCAAAAAAAATTATGATCTCTAGTTTACTACGGATCTCCAGGAAAGTGTAACTTTTAAGGCGCATTCATGTGACTGTCTTATTAACTAAACTATAATGAACAACAACATACGTCAAATCACAGCACGCGAGTCCAGTTAAACGTATTTAAACAGGGTTTCAGGCTTTCAACCAACCACTGGTCTGCAGGTTAAATCCCAGAAAATCAACGCCAGTTGATCTTATACAACCACCAGTGATTATCCACACCGTCGTCCGACTTACTGTCAGCAGCAGCGAAGGTCGTCACCACATGCACTGAAAGAAAGATATAAAGCTTCATTGTTAACAGCATGTTTGCAAAAAATGCAGCGAAACGCTAAGTCCGGAGCAGCATGAATAAAACAAATGAACTAAATGAAGTAGAAGCAACGAGGAAATTAAGGCTTTGTGACGGAGGGAAAGTCCTGGGTAGTTCGTGAGTCATGGGAGCGGAGCGCTTCCTGATTGGCTGGGAGCCCAGGCGAAGGCAAAAAAAAAATCAATAATGAACAAACAGCCGGGTAAAATTGATGTCTCGGTTTTAAAAAGGTAAAGAAGACACTAAAATTGTTAAAATGCGGTACAAGATCAGCCACAAAGATATCAAAAATATGACCACCCCAGATGGGACTCGAACCCACAATCCCTGGCTTAGGAGGCCAGTGCCTTATCCATTAGGCCACTGGGGCGTACACCTTTCGAACTGACAGGGCCATCATTAGTACATGTGCAGCGGGAGTATGTAGAAACATGAAAAGTTTCTAGCAGTGGTCCCCAACCCTGGTCCTCAAGGCCCACTGCCCTGCATGTTTTAGGTGTTTCCCTGTTGCTGCACACCTGAGTTAAATGAACCGGCATCTGAAGCAATTGCAGGAGTACAAAGGAGGTGATGCGAATCAGCTGTGCTGGAGTCCGAACTCATCAAAAACATGCAGGACAATGAACCTTAGGACCACTGTTACATAGCATTACATTTTCTGTTATCGAAAAAGTGCGAAAGAATCGTGAATACAAATTGTTGCATGATCGTTTATACGAAATGGAGTGAAAAGCTCGTCTACTGTGAAAAAAATCGTAAAGACTGGATTAAGAAATGATGTAGAGTATTATTCTAAGGCTTAAAAGTAAACATCACAAACCAAAGAATTTCAAATAGTTTTATTTTATATTTACAAATCTTCGGGCATTGCTTTAGTAACAGGAATAAAGCAAAAATGAATTTGAAAAGCTAAATTAACCATCTTAATAAAACATGAGCTTCTCGCAGTAGGTACATCATGTTTGTATGCATTTGACTTCAATAGTTTCTTTATTTTGAGGATAGTGTATAATTTCAAGGACCAAACTTACGAGCTTCACTTTGAGATCAGTATATTTAGCAACTGGTGATTAAGTGCATAAAGATTTAAAAAGTCCTTCCTTACGTTACATAAAAGTAAACAAGACAAAAATAAAACTATTTACTTCAGCACAAAACTTCAACTGAATCTATTACAGTAGTAAAGTAAAATCTGGTACATTGCTGCCCCCCAGTGGTCACTTGTAATATAACATATTCAAGCAAGAGTTTAATTCTTCTTTCCAAGAATAACTTTTTACAAACTTTTAAATATGATTTCAGCAAAACAATAACACAATAAATACAGTGGTAATGACCTGATACACAGCGTTATTTGGACTGTCCATGTTTATACTTTCTTTTATGTAGTGCTAACAGCATAGTAGCTCTGTGGGGTTGCATGTGCACACAAGACAGCCACCCTTCTTGTTTTTAGTGCAAGGCTGGGATGTAAAAGCATAGTGTTATTTGCAATAGAATGGAATATGAAGAAAATAAAATCAAATTAATGCAAGGTAAACCTGGCTTAATGTTTGCAAAACCAAGTGTAACAAATTTTGAAGCTGGAACATCTTTCGTTGATGTTTCGTAAAATATGGGATTCTTAAGTTTCAGGTAAGACAAAAAATGGAAAGTAGCTGAATAAGTTGGTGTTGTACAGTGTGCAGCAAGCAATATAGACAATAAAGTAACAACATTCAGTTTCATACAGACTGACAAACACCAGAAACCCATTAGACTCCAAGAGCGACGGTAAAAAAAAGGCACACCTCCAGCTTCAAGATCCCACTCTGACGTAGTAAACACGGCTAAGTGCTAAAATAAAATCACCCACTGTGGTGGAGTTGTGTCAGTGAGAAAAGGAATAATAAAAAAAAGCAAGAAAATGGGTTTAAATAAACAATAAAACTGTAAAATGAGCACAAAGTCATGTTGAGCTTTGTTTCAACAGCATCAAATGTTTTCGCTGCTGTGTTTATCACGTTATAGTGCTCATGTTAAACACACACGTTCATTCATTCACTCATTCATCATCAATCAGCTTCTCGGTGCCGTTCTCTGCCTGCGTGCTTCCTCCCTCCTCCCCTCCTCCTCCCCCGTCCTCCTCGTCTTCGTCTGTGTAGGACAGCGACTGGCTGCTGTAGTTGATCATGGTGCGGGACAGGTCCACTTCGATGGGGAACACGTCCGCCTCCTTCAGGACGGCGTAGCAGTCGTCATAGTAATGGGACATGCCTGAGACGAAGCGCTGCAGCTGGAACACGATGTCCTGGACTGAAAACGGAGAGAAAAGTCGAATCTGAGTCTTTCTTCTTAGGGAAGCAATAATCGGCTAACAGGAAACGGGCGAGGAAGGACAAACCGTGTTTCTGATCCAGCAACTCGATCTTCTCCAGAACGTCCTTCCTCATCTTGGCGAAGCGCGACCGAGCTTCCTGCCGACACCGCAGCACCAGACGGTACTCGTAGTTCCCGGTGCTCACACGATACAGAGGTTCTCCCATGGCCTGTCGGATAAAAATAAAAACAGATCAAACAGAGAGTTTGAAAAAGTGTTTAACCCTTACAGTTTTGTTCTGTTCTTTACTGTCACAACAGTTTTTAAAAATAATTCACTAATTTGTTTAGGGACAAAACCCAAACCAGCTTGACATGTAGAAACGAATGGAGTTACGGCACTTTTACAGAAAATAACTCCCATTAAGTGTTTGTAGTCACTGTCAGTTCAGTGAATCCTGGCCTCACTTGTCTTTGCTGTGCCGTTTCTAAGCATCAGTGACTGTTTAAGGTCTTGCCACTGCAACTCAATCTGATTTGGGTCTGGACTTTGACCAGACCTGAAACATAAATGTGTGATAAAGAACAGAGGAAGCCTGTATAATACAGTGCAAAGGTAGAAAACAGGATTTCTGTTTACACTGGAAACATGCATCATAAAGTCAAAGCCATTTCTTAGTTTCATTTTCAAATACAAAGTTCAGCAGGTAATGTGAACAATAAACTAACCAACATGACTGTAAAAAGTACCAAAGACCCACAAATACTCACAATGCTGCTGTATTCTTCATCATCCATTTCCTTCACCTTCAGGCAGTATGACTGAAAAAAATCAGACGTTTATTTAATACAGTGAATTCATCCAACTGGAACTGATGATGATGATGATGATGATGTTGATGATGACGAGTTGTGCAGAAAAACCCGGAGCCGTTTCCTCACCAGATATTCAAACTTTACGTCCAGATACTTGCGGATGGTGAGCTTGGTGTCTGGAATGGCCTTGTGCAGGTACGTGTTCAGGTCATGGAGCATCTGAAAGTAAACAACAACAAGTTGACTTAATGCTGCAATAGAAGCAGGACAAATAAATACAAAGAGGAAGATCGGTTACAATGAATGCTTAAATGAACTTAATAAAGGAATAAAAATCAAATTAATTAGGTTTTTGTATCTTCAGTGCTGCAAATTATACTCAAAACATGCACTGTGCACTTACAGGCTTGATGGTCTTCAGCAGCTCGATTCCATATTTCTCGATGTTTCTGTGAGCGTCAGCGAACTTGACGAAAGCCTCGCTGGCTGCAGCCTGCGGCTCTCTGACACCGATGATGGAAAACACGTCTCCAAACCCTGAGGAGGTAAATGACAACAACAACAACAACAACAACATGTCACATAAAGTTGATAGATGTGAAGCTTTTCTAATACAAAGATATGTATATAAGTAAATAACATACAGACACTAACATTTTTTGCTTACTTTGTAAAAATTTTGAATAAAATGATACAATAGTAAGAACATGTGCATCAATGCGGTTCTTCTTCTTCTGCATTAAAGCCAGCTAATAATAGTATTAACACTCAACTAATGAAGGTGCCTCTGATATGATGCTAAGTTGTTTACATTAATAAAGTTGGCAAATAAGTTCACAGTTAGCTACATAACTAAATTCATGCCAACATTGGCTGAAATGGTTTGGTTTTGATCAGGCTGTGACATCTGTGTTACAAACGATATTATATCTCCAGAAACATGGCCGAGCGTGCGCTCTTAGCAGCAAACTATCTTTGATCCATTTCTCTCCAGTAACCTTGTCAACAAGAATTTAGGCAGTTTAGGAAAAAGTAAACAACACTCTGGATGTGGTTCACGTGGTTTGTACCTTAGGAAAGCTTTGTGAGTATTTGTGTGTTTTTAGGTTCTTTAGGTTCATAAAATGTAAAGCAATGTAAGCAGCATTAAGATGAGTGGATTAGCTCTTCATCTATTTTAATTACTGTTGTATTTCAGTTACAAAAAAAAAAAAAAATCTACAAAAGATTTCAGAAAAAAAAAGCAAACCTTGTGTGGAGACTAGAAGTGTACAATACTGTATATTTTGGCGTTGATCTAATACCAAGTAGATGCAGGGATCGTGTCGTCGCCACAGATACATTTTATTCAAGTTTAGTACATAATCAAACTTCTGGCCATCGAGTTTTTGTGTATTTTTTCCCCTTGAATTATTTTGTTCAAACTTAAAAACAGAATTTGGACAAAGTTTGACGGCATCTACAAAACATCTTAACATAAACATGATTTGTGCAAATGTTGAGAAACTAAAATACAAAAATAAAGCAAAATTTCAAGCGGAAACATGAAACTAAAGTATCAATCTTACAACTAACTCTACGGTGTGATACTGAAAGCTCTCTGGTTACGTATGGTCACATGTTGTGAGGATGGCACACCGATCTATGTACTTAGCTTTATAAAACTGACATGATCAGGCTTTTTTTTTTTTTTTTGCTACGCAAAGTGAGGACAAACAAAAATGTAGCTTTTGTGACACCAACAAACTATTTCTGAAGCGACAGACCTCTGTGAGTTTGAGACAGTTCAAAGAAAGCTCTGAGCAGCCTCTTCGTGTGCTCCATCAGTCCTGAAAGCACAAAACAAGACAATGAGATCCTGACCTGAACAAACACTCAATATCACTCTTTAGATTTTATTATGTTCGAATTTGATTAAAGGAATGTATACTTTTTATATTTATGTGAATTCACTAGGAGACTAAACCAGCTAACTAGTTCTTTTCACTCCCGTTAGTTTTGGTGTTTTTACCTTTGTAAAGCTCAGCCGTTTTCTCCAGCTCTTCCAGTCGTTTCACCAGACCGTCTACAAAGACAAACATGTTTATAACATGAACCGTCCGCAGAAATCAGGCAGCAGTAACAATTTATTAGAATAATATAAATGTGAATGAATCTCACCGTTGCATAGAATAGCTCTGCTGAGTCCAAGAGCATCCGCGGTTCCTGAGCTCATGTTCTCCACCAGGCGATGTTTGACTTTTTTCAACACTGAAGCGTCATAAATTAAGATTCAAAGAGATGCATTCACACCAGCAGCAAGTTCAGATTGTGAAATGAGCGAAGCACAGACCGATATCTAAGGATTTCCCCTGCTTTGGGTCAGCCTGCAGTTTGTTGTAGTGGATCACAGCCTCTCCCTGTGAACACAAACACATTTAAATGTTCAGTTTGTGCTAAAAACAACTGAGAATCTTTCATTTATAGAAAATGGAAGACAATTTGTTTCAGCATTAGAGGCAGAATGGAGAGTTTGGAGGAAATGGTGACGTCAAAGTGCATCATGGGCCCTGAAAAGCAAACGCCAGCACAGGCTAATCCTTTAATTCCCACACTGCAGCCCGTCTTTATCCCAGAGCGCAGGAAGTCAGGGAATGTTTCTGTGTGAAACAAAAGAAGTCAAAAACAACATGACCGCACGGCGATGCTGACGTTCTGCCACATGATTTCTATTATCCTCAACTCTTCCAAAAAGCTTGACCAGCGAGTTAAACTCCTCTTCTGCTCCATCCAAAGCTGGGCTCTGGACAAAAACAGTGAGTGATTTTCTACCGCTTTGATCACTGCGAGTTAAAGATAAAAGAGACTGAACCTCAGTGACGTTTATTTAGTTTAGTTATAAATTTAAATCTTTGGACATTTTAAATCTAAGTGATCAATTAAGATGGAAATTTTTATTATTTCTAACACTTTTTCACATTGAAAGGGTAAATTGCTCAGATAAAAGATCCAATCAGTCGCCTGTGTTGCACCTTCTTTGGTTTTTATTACAACTTTACTTTGCGTAACAGTTTTCTCAAACTTTCTCCGTTTGCAGGACGCATTAACTCTTCGCACAGAGTAAGGATTTTACACATCTTGTTCTCAGTAGTGTTGTTTTTCTTTGTATGCGATTGCAAATTTCTTTCTACCAGTTACTGATGGCTCACTCACTGTCTCCTTTCACAGCACAAGAAAGTTTTTAACACACACGGTTTTAAGAAGTCATAACTGTGGTACATGAAACCAACACTAATATGTTTGTTCACATAACGCTGTGATTAACACCAAGCCGTCTTTCTGTTCCCAGAACCTGCTGACCTGGACAGCTTGAATCATCTTGGCCACCTCCACCTTCGTTTTCCCTTTCACCGTTTTCCCGTTCACTCCGGTGATCTCGTCGCCCGCTGCCAGCGTCCCGTCCAGAGCTGCGGGAGTGTTGTCAAACACCTGGGAGACAAAAGCAACCGCTTGAAAAGGTAAAACGTCAAATCAGCTTTTACTGGCCCAGTTTCAACTGCAGTGAATGAAAAATAAGATGGAGAGCCGTGAAAAAGGCTTTACAGTTAGGTTCAGTTTTTTTTTTTTTTTTTTTTTTATTACATTCAAGCTCAAACACATTTTTATTTCAGACTAATACAACCAGAGAAAATTCAAAATGCAGCTTTTAAATTATATTTTTGCTAAGTGGGGGAATAAAATGATCCAAACTCACCTGAGCCTATGGGGAAAATAAGTAACCACTCCTTATTCACTGTGATTAATCACATTTAATTTTTTATCCAGATCCGATTGAAATGGTGTAAAATGCCCTTGAACTATTTTATATCTACTCAGATAATTATTTTCCTTATATCACAAATTATTAAATAATTGGAATCATTAAGGTGAGACAAGAAAAGAAATATAAATTAATTTCTTTTCTAAATGTTTGTTTAATAAAAGATGAACCATGAGGTAAACATGACGTCATATCTAGGCGTTATAGTTACCAGCTCTCATGTTCCTACCTGGACAATATAGAGACAGGGGCAGTACTGAGCTCCACCACCGATGCTGATGCCGATGAGATTGTTAGCATCTTTCTTCAGCGTCACAGTGCCGGGAACCGTCGGTATCCCTCTGTACAGATCAATAAATGACACGTTTGGTTTAGCTGTTTCGTGGATACTTGGTATCAAATATAATGGATGAAATGAATTCATCGTATTAGTTAATATTTTAAAGATGAACCAGCTTTTAATGGCCAACATGGATCTCCTACTTCTTCTGAGCTCAGACCTGCTCCTTTAAATTTTAAACAAAATACACTGAAGTGTGGACTTCCAATGAGATAACATACAGAAAACGTCCAAGAGGTATAAATACTTTCAGAAGACTAAGATTATAAAACATCAAAATACATTTGACTCACAGTTTGTCCTCCTCCAGCTCATAGTCCATGTCTGTGAACATCGCAGGACAAGAATCACAACTTTCCCAAGAAAGAAAGTTCCTGTAAAATGAAAGAAATGAAAAAACAACAACTTTATCAGTGATCTGTGTCCAAGAAGATTTATGATGAAAACAAATGTAAGCACCAGACAACTTTTAAGCTGCCAGGAAAGACTCTACTTTAGGTGAGCTGCAGTACTAATTACAGTAAAGAGAAAAGACAAAAAAGGCAGAATAAACAGAGTCGGCTTTGGCACTGATGCTATAAAAGCAGCGACATGATCCGGGCTGCAGTAACAGATGGTGAGTCACGGTTCATGCTACATTAAAAAATCTAACCCATCTAGGTTCAGTAGTTAAAACCAAAGACTTTAAAAAACATGTAAGTAAAAACACAAGATAAATATTTAACTGTAATGACGGAAGTTAAGATAAAATTGCATGCTAATGCTGCTTCATTAGCTGCTAGCTGGTTTAGCTTCAGGCAGGTGCATTAGAGATGCTACCAGCTTTTAGACATTCTTTAAAAAATACCTTCAGCGGGTTTTCAGCAGCTTCCTCATGCAGGTGTCACCAAATACGCCTCTATCCCGAATATTCTTTCGAAATGTGCCTTTTACTGGCAATTATATTTCCATTAACACCAACACAAATGTAGTGACAGCTCCTGTTTACTTAATTATGTCACTTCCATCGACGTAGCGGAAGCTGTTGTCAGGAAAAGCTCGCCCTCTAGTGGCCACAAATAAAAACCTCAGTTTTCCAGAGAAGTTCAATGTGAATGTTGCTTTACTGAAAATGACGAAATAGAGCTCAGTAAATAATAAAGAGAAACCGAATGTTTCTGTAGAATACTAAAACCAGAGTCATGTAAAAAGAAACAATTGCTTAAAAGATGATAACTGAAAAAATAAAGCACAAAATGTTCAATATAGCCTGAGTAGAATAAATGCCAGTAATATTCAGTAATATTAGCTGTAAAACGTAGTTAAAACGTTTAGAAACGAATTTTTCTTAGGTATTTGATATCTTTAGTGTATTCATATTTAAGTGTAAAAATATAAAGATGTATGATTATTGTAATTATATTAAAGCAAAAAGATTAATATTAATTTTATTCCATTTTCAGACAGTTTCAACACAGGTAGCTTCTTTACAAATATTGAGTGTGCTAAGTGTTATATTGTTCATGTTTTCTGCTTTGTGCGACTCTGTTGTGTCATACATATACAATAATTACATTCAAACCTCTTATTCTCCCTCCATCACACAGGAAGTGAGACACATTGTGTATAAAGATCGTTTCTTGGATTATCATAACTCTTAGTAGGATCCAAAATGAAGATGGTAAGGCTAATTGTCCTTCTTCTGCATTTCATCAAAATACTTGCGTCATTGTATGAGGAACAAATTGTTTTTGATTTTTTTTTTAATACAAGGACATTTAACAAATAAGTGAGTGCTTGTGCACAATTAGTAATATGGATTATCATATAAAAAATAATTTTACTAATTAAAAAAAAGAAGGCTGCATATGACCAATAAAAATTATTTGGTTATACAGACTTTTTTTTGTCTATTAACTGTGCATTATATGTATTCAGTATCCTGCCTAAACATTTTTGTATGTGTCAGTGCAGTGAAATGTGGGGGTTGAACAGGTGTTGAGGAAGCTCAGGTTTCCTTCAAAAGAAACCTGCAAATCATCTGCACTAGCTGCGTTCCCACTGAAAATGTATGCAAAAAAAAAAAATCACAATCACAGTGTTTTTTTTAACTAAATGAGAAATGCAATTAAAATTGAAAGTGAATACATTTGTTGACACAATCAGTAATTAAAAAACATGACGCGACGTCCTCCTGCTACCACTTCCTGTCGTCTTCTTCGTTTTTTCCACCAGTAGTAACATCCGTTTGTTGATCACTTGACTTGGGTAATGCTGAGAAAAGTGTTTGCAGTTTTGCAAAACATGCTAATTTCGAAACATAAAAGCGTGAAAACGTTTGAGCAAAAAAACATGTTTTTTTTTCTCTCCCTAATTGCTGTGCCTCCATTAAGCATTTTTTTTTTTTGTAATTTCAATTTGTGCAATTATATGGTCAATGGAAAAACGACTATTGTTAGCTTTGGTGTCTCTGAGCTTTTTCTCGACAAAAATCCATGCACAATTTAGAGGGTTTAAGTCAGACTAGTGTGCTTCTTAATCAATCAGTGACATTATGGTCATTAATACTGTTAGCTTTGGCAGCATGCAGGTTCCAAGTCTAGCTAGAAAATGAAATCAGCATTTCCATACAGCTTATATAAGAAAGAAGTGCCAGAAAATATCCTGGTAGAAGGCTGCATTGACTTTGGACTTGATAAAATTCCTTTTTTATTGGTCTTATGTATTTCTGAGAAATCAAATGTTTGGTTTTTATTAGCCGTAAGTCATGATGATCAGAATTAACAGAAATAAACTTTTGTTTTTAAATGAATCTACATAAGGTTCTGATTTGGTGATGTGGTTTGAACTCAAAACTCTTTTCCTCAGCAACTGGAACTGAAGAATGTGACCTTAAGACCTGGAGACAAGATAAAACTAAAGGGGGAAATTTTGCACGATGCTGAGAAGTAAGACAAGCAGATCATATTTGTATTTAATCCTGGATTTTGGTGTAATCCTGAATGAAAAGCACAGATGACGCAAAAACAACGTTAAATTTTTTTCCCTACATTTATTGATAAATGGAATGAGTGCAGAAAAAAAACTATAAAATCGGATTCACAATCCAAACAGGTTCCGGATCGACCTCGGTGTGAACTCGGAAGACCTGGCGTTGCACTTTAACCCCCGTTTCCAGGACGACGCAGACGGAGCGGTCCTAGTGTACAACTCAAAGACTGCAGGTTGCTGGGGAAGTGAAGAGAGGGAAATGCACAACCCTCTGCAGAGGGGCAGTGATGTAAAGGTGAGGAGGTCTGGATCCAGGACAAAATGGTTTCAAGGTGTTTTTATTTGTCTAACCTTCAACCAACAGATTGAAAGTTAATATTTTTTAATATAAAATGGTAATCATCATAGTCACACACATTTACTTTCTTTTTTTGAGTTTCTGTGGTATTTAGACCTGTACATCACTTCACCTATGACTGACTGCTTGTTGAAAAATAACAAACATGCGTTTTGTTTTAGATTTTTTTGAAGCTTTCTGGTGACGGGTTTGAGGTGGAGCTCCCTGACGGGCAGAAACTCAACTTTCCTAACCGTACAAACATGGATGAAATCAACTACGTCCAAGTGTCAGGGGATTTCAAACTCAAGAGCTTCAAGATCTACAAATCCGCGATGACTTAAATAAAAAACGATTGAAACCAGTGTCTTTACTGTACAAAGTATAGCACATGAATTTTGAAGTGCCCTGTTGTGTATTATGTTCAGATTTAATACATTTTGTTTTGAGATGACTAAAAAGTTAGGATATAAACATAAAATTGGGAATTGTTTTCTACAACCTGTAAAGCAAACTCAAACAGTCTATCAGTGGGTTTTGACTTCTCTCTCTCCCAAAGCATATCAAGGATACAAAGAAGAATCAAAGATGTGTCAGCTATGTCAGAGTTATTTGTGATTTAAAACAAACTAGAATTGCATTTTACTGTGTGAATACTGTCTGTTTAATGGGTGGTTTAGTTGATTAAAGAAGAAGGAATAACTGTAAAGTGAGGATGTTCTGATCAGGCATCCAGCTATCGGCTCAGGGCCTGATTAAGGCATTGTTAAATGAACAGCTTTGGGGGCCTGTGAAAAAATGAGTTCCTGATACGTCTTGTAGATGTACTGATGTTATTTTGTCAACTAAACCTCCAATATAAGTCATGTAATTATGGTCTGTTCTGCCACTGCAAAATAAAATCAGAACTACTGGGGCACACCGTTCTATTGATCTAGTGAGTCCTGGTTTTTCTCGGTGTTCTACAAGAACACGTCAATAAATTAAACTATTTCTTTAAAAGTTAATTCATTTCATTGACTCAATTAAAAACTGAATATTCACATGCATTGCAAGAATAGTGTAGCGTAACCCAAACAGCAGGGGGCGACATGGCGCAGCTGTTTTCTGTGTCTTCTTCATAACCACCGAGATTCCAGAAGCTACGCCATTCCGTGGTCCTCTCATCTCTACTTACCTGTATTTCAGGTTAGTACCCAGTGAAAAACCACACAGACAGTATAAAACCCGAGTTGTACTTTGTATCAATTATTCGGGCCAAACAGTTTTGTATTCTCAAGTGCGGTTTTATCACTATATTTTATGAGAGTTGTGACTAGCCGATTAGTTTAGCCAGCACTGCGGTAAAGCTTTTTTCAGCTTTTGTCTCGTAAGCCTGCCAAATAAAAGTCAGTCAACAAACACAGGTTCCCAACACGTAGTGTGCATTTATAATTTTTCATTTCTGATAAAGGAGGAGGGAAGCTGGCCGATAGCAGGGCACAAAAATAAAGACTTCCTGAAAAGATCAGTGTGTAAACCTTTTGGTCCATCACGTTCTAATGTAAAATATGACAGATTACTGGATTAAGGTAGTATGATATCACACATAATAATTTTTGAGAATTTGGAAACATTTGCTTTTTATTTCCCAAATTTATGGGGGGAGGAGAGAATGGATATTTCAGCTGCCTGATATAATCTGTTCCCCCTCTATAAAATGGAAACAAATTAATTTACCTGCAAGTCTCTTACTGTGTAAATTGATCTCTTCATCAACAATGAATCCTGTGATTTTTATAACATTTGCTTTTTATAGATAGATAGATACATAGATAGATAGACAGACAGACAGACCATAGATCTATCATTGCCTGTTTGCCCTAAGTTCCAGAGTTTGCTGTGGTGTGCTAGTAATTTATGCATGTTGAACAATGTTTAATAAATTACATTTTGAAAACTATGTTTGACGTAGTTTAATATAAGGTAGCTATGGAAAGATAGTTTCAATCACACAATGAAGTGCAAATATTTTGAAAACACAGTAAAAGATTTGCAGGTAAATTAATTTGTTTCCATTTTATGTAGGGGAACAGATTATTTCAGGTGGCTAAAATATTTTGTTTCCCCATCCTAACTTTGACAAATAAAGAGCAAATGATTTCAAACTTGCAGGATTTATTGTTGATAATGAGGGGATTAAACACAGTTAAAGACTTGCAGTTAAATTCATTTGTTTCCATTTTATGTAGGGGAAACAGATTATATCAGGCGGTTAAAATATTTTGTTCCCCCATCCTAACTTTGGCAAATAAAGAGCTAATGTTTTCAAACTTGCAGGATTCATTGTTGATGATGAGAGGAATGAAAACTTGCAGGTAAATTAATTTGTTTTCATTTTATAGAGGGGGAACAGATTATATCAGGCAGCTGAAATATCCATTCTCTCCTCTTCTCCCCCCATAAATTTGAGAAATAAAAAGCAAATGTTTCCAAATTCTCAAAAATTATTATGTGTGATATCATACTACCTTAATCCAGTAATCTGTCATATTTTACATTAGAACGGGATTGACCAAAAAGTTTACACTCTGATCTTTTCAGGAAGTCTTTATTTTTGTGCCCTGCTATCGGCCAGCTTCCCTCCTCCTTTATCAGAAATGAAAAATTATAAATGCACACTACGTGTTGGAAACCTGTGTTTGTTGACTGACTTATTTGGCAGGCTTACGAGACAAAAGCTGAAAAAAAGATTGATTCTCTTCGCGTTTAAAATAACACAAAACAGCGAAAAAAGACATCCACACAAGACCTCGTTTATTTATGTATGTATTTTTATTTTGATAGCTGCCGATTAAACTGATTATATGAGTAGTTTTTACAGAGAAATCAATCAGAAGGGCTGTGAAAATGGTCACATCTGCCGGATCCACTTCTCTGGCTGCAATGCGCGCTCCCGACACAGGGGGACAGAATTTCTCACAAGACCGGAAAGAGAGGCACAGCTTTGTATGATTTTGTTTCGCGGACTTCTTTTTGCTGGACCTCCATTGACATTTGTCCTGCGTTAAACAGCTGCAAAGCAAAACAAGTGAACAGTAAGTACTTTTTAAAGTAAATTTTTGAAGTTCTCGTAGGCTAGCTTTAAAGCCTAATGTGTTTTATTGCTAGCAGGAGTGTAAAAAGTTACTGTTTATCTAGCAATATCCCTATTTGCTAGCTAAAGGCTATAGCAGCTTAAGAAAGCCGAAGGCTAGCGCTAAAACGAAACGCCAGAGCAAAAATACCAACAAAAAAAAGTCTGTGGAAGTTTTAGGGCTGCTACGGAAGGACATCAGACACCAAAATGACAGAAGCTAAATCTTAGTTTATTATTCATACGTACAAGCTAGCTTGAACACTTTAGCAGAGCTGGATACCAATGGAAGTTAAAAAGTATTTTTCAGTATGTGTGAGACTTTTGACGCACTCCCATCAAAAATGTGTGAATCCCACAGATCACTGAGGTGGGATTTAGTGTGTCCTGCTGCATCGTGACATTATATTTTCTCTAAACTTAAAGAAAACTTGCTAAGCCCGGTGGTTGGGTGCCAGGGCAGTGGTTTATGCAGCGGCACATTGTGCTGTTGATTTATAAAAGTTGACAGAAAATTTGAAAATATCACTTGATAATTATGTTATTGATGGACTGGAAGATTAATACCTGAACAGCAACCATAAAGTCTTAAAAAATACAAACATTTTAAAAAGACTTAAAAAAAAATAGCCTGGCACAAGTAAAGCC